>NW_003859741.1:0-1035 GCF_000181295.1 Otolemur garnettii | reverse complement strand
GCAGGCTAATTTTTGTATTTTTTTGTAGAGACTGGAGTCTCGCTCTTGCTCAGGCTGGTCTCAAACTCCTGACCTGAAGCAGTCCTGCTGCCTCAACCCCTCAAAGTGCTGTGATTACAGGTGTGAGCCATTATACCTGGCCTTGTTTAACATCTTAAGAAACTGTCAAACTGTTTCCAAAGTGGCTGCACCATTTTTCATTCCCATCAGTAGTGTGTGAGGATTCTAATTTCTCCATATCAAACTATTTTTTATTTTTTGTCTTTTTCCTTATGGCTGTTTCAGTGGGTATGAAGTGGTAGCTCGTGGCTTTAACTAATTTGCATTTCCCTAGTGACAGATGACGTATAGGATACTTATTAGTGATGCATATATCTTCTCTGATGAAATGTCTTCTTAAATCTTTTGCCCATTTTAAAATTGAGGTGCTTGTAGTCTTATTGTTGCATTGTAAAGGTTCTTTACATATTCTGGATATGTGTCTTTTATCAGATATTGAATTGCAAATGCTTTCTCACAGTCTGTGACTTGTCTTTTATTTTCTTAATGTGTCTTTTGAAGCATAGAAGTTTTTAATTTTAATGAAGTCTTATTTATCAAAAACTGTTTTATAAGTCATGCTTTTAATGCTATAAAGTCTTTATCTGTTTTTTTTTAGAAGTATTATGGTTTTACTTTTCATATTTAGGTCTATGATTCATTTTGAGGTAACTTTTTTTATATAGTTTGAGTTATGAGTCTAAGTTAATCTTTTTGCACATGGGTATCCAAATTCCCCAGCACCTTTTCCCATTGAGTCTTTGGGAATGGCACCTTTGTTGAAATTAATTAATGAAAAATAAAAATTGGGGCTCAGCGCCTGTGACTCAAGTGGCTAAGGCACCAGCCACATACTCCTAAGGTGTCGGGTTCGAATCCAGCCCAGGCCTGCCAAACAACAATGACAGCTGCAACCAAAAAATAGCCAGGCCTTGTGGTGGGCACCTGTGGTCCCAGCTACTTGGGAGGCTGAGGCAAGAGAATCTCTTAAGCCCA
>NW_003859740.1:0-1036 GCF_000181295.1 Otolemur garnettii | reverse complement strand
TATGGTTCATTATTAAGAATGATGTTTGTTTGATGTTTTGGTAGATATAGTTAGTATATTAGCACTATATTTTGTAATTCTTTTTTTTTTTTTTTGCAGTTTTTGGCTGGTGCCAGATTTGAACCTGTCACCTCTGACATATGGGGCTGACACCCTACTCCTTTGAGCCACAGGTGCCAACCTCTCTTTTAATTTTTTTATTTTATTTACAAAAAAAGTATTTTTATTTCAGAATATTAAAGTTTTACAAATGTATTTATTACATAGATACCTTGTATGATACTTAAGTCTAGGCTTTTAGTGTGTTCATCGTAACAGTAGTGTTCATTATATGTGATAGTTTTTACCCTTCATTTCCTTCTGCCTTTCTTGGTTTCCACTGTCCTTTATTTCTCTTTGTGCTCATCTTTTAGCTCCCAATTATTAGTGAGCACATGGTGTATTTGTTCTTTCCTTCCTGAGATACTTCACTTAAGATAATGGTCACTAGTTCCATCCAAGTTACTGTAAAATATCTTATTTTATTCCTTTTTATGGCTTAGTAGTATTCCATTCTCTCTCTCTCTCTCTCTCTCTCTCTCTGTAGCATTCCTTGTCCACTCATTAATTGAAGGACACTTAGGTTGATTCTACATCTTTGCAATTGTGAACTGAGCTGTTATTAACATCTAGGTGCAGTTGTGCATTTGATAAAATGGCCTCTTGTCCTTGGGATAGATACCCAGTAATGACTCAAATGGTGAGTCTATATTTATTCCTTTGAGGAATCTTTTTACTATATTCCATAGAGGAACCACTAATTTTCAGTCCTACCAACAATTTTTAAATGTTCCTTTCTCTCTGCACCCATACCACCATCTTTTTTGATAGCTTTTTGTCCCCCCTCCTTTTTTTTTTGCTTAGTTTGTTGGGGTTTTTTTTGTTGTTGTTGTTTACATTTTTTCTATGTAGATTTTTATTTAGTCTGTAAAGTGGTGACCAAACTGTACTCTCTAATTTTAACATTTGTAACCCATGTAATCACTTTTTTTTTTTT
>NW_003859739.1:0-1036 GCF_000181295.1 Otolemur garnettii | reverse complement strand
AATAAAAAATGTTGGTTTGGGGTGGCGCCTGTGGCTCAGTGAGTAGGGCGCCGGCCCCATATACCAAGGGTGGTGGGTTCAAACCCAGCCTGGGCTAAACTGCAACAAAAAATAGCCAGGTGTTGTGGCGGGCACCTGTAGTCCCAGCTACTCGGGAGGCTGAGATAAGAGAATCGCCTAAACCCAAGAGCTGAAGGTTGCTGTAAACTGTGATGCCACGACACTATACCAAGGGCAACAAAGTGAGACTCTGTCTCTTAAAAATAAAATGTTGGCTTGGTGCCTGTAGCTCAGTGGCTAGGGTGCTGGCCATATGCACTGGGGCTGGCAGGTTTGAACCTGACCCAGGCCTGCCAAACAACAATAACAATTACAAAAAAAAAATAGCCAGGTGTTGTGGTGGGTGCCTGTAGTCCCAGCTACTTGGGAGACTGAGGGAAGAGAATTGCTTAAGCCCAAGTGTTTGAGGTTGCTGTGAGCTGTGATGCCACAGCACTCTATTGAGGGGGACACAGTGAGATTCTGTCTCAAAAAAAATAAAAAAACAAAACAAAAAAAATGTTGTTGAGGATATGTAGAAATAGAAACACTCATACATTCCCGGTGAGAATGTAAAATGTTGAAGCCACTGTATAAAACGTTCAGATAGTTTCTTAAATTGTTAAATGTAGGCTCGGCGCCTGTGACTCAAGCGGCTAAGGCGCCAGCCACATACACCTAAGGTGGCGGGTTGGAATCCCCAGCCTGGGCCCGTCAAACAACAATGATGGCTGCAACCAAAAAAAAAAAAAAAAAAATGGCCAGGCGTTGTGGCGGGCGCCTGTGGTCCCAGCTACTTGGGAGGCTAAGGCAGGAGACTCCCTTGAGCCCAGGAGTTGGAGGTTGCTGTGAGGGTGATGCCATGGCACTCTACCCAGGGGGATAGCTTGAGGCTCCGTCTCAAAAAAAAAAAAAAAGTCAATCCATTTATGGAAAGTTATAGTGAGATCATATTTTATGGAACAAGATTATTTTAGGTTTATTCAATACCCATGCC
>NW_003859738.1:0-1036 GCF_000181295.1 Otolemur garnettii | reverse complement strand
TTTTTTTTTTTTTTTAAGAGATGGGGTCTCTCACTCTATCACCCAAGACTGGAACCTCGAATTCCTGGGCTCAAGCAATCCTCCTCCATCAGCCTCCCAAGTGCATACTACAATATCCTGCTTTTGTTTTTAATTGTGGTAAAATACCATGGTGGATTTTTATAAGCAGGAGCATGACCTGATCAGAGTTGGGTTTTACAAAATGGTTACTAACTGCGGAGTATTTTTAGAGACTCCTCAGTGATTCTGATGGGCAGGTTCAGGGCACACCAGCCTAGCTGATGCCCTTTTTGTGACTATCTGTATTAAGTGTGTAAACACCAAAGGGTACTCAACCCAAGAGACCTGATTCAACCTCAGCTTTTCACTCTAGAAATGAGGCTGTGCTGCCAGGGATCGTGCTAGCTGATGTGCAACAGTCAACGTTCCTCCAAGAAGTGCTAAAAGCCAACACACACAGTCAGTCTTCCCCCATATATAAAATCCCACCCAGTTTTTACTATTCCACTGAAGATCACAGCTACTTGAGTAACAATTCCCCAGAAGCACTGGGGAGTGGACGCTCACAAGCCAAAACCTTTCCTGCCTGCCCAAGGTAACAGCCTGGGCTGCACCCCCACCTCTCAGTCCCCAGTGGAGCAACTCTGGTCCCAAGCGGTCGTGTTACCCAGGCCTGGCCAGACATGCACCCTCCTAGCCATGCAGATTGTTCGAGGGGGCTGAGCAGCCAGGACTCATCATAACCCATGAGGCTTAATTCTGGGACTTCTTTTTTTTTTTTTTTTTTTTGAGACAGAGCCTCAAGCTGTCCCCCTGGGCAGAGTACCGTGGCATCACAGCTCACAGCAACCTCCAACTCCTGGGCTTAAGTGAGTCTCCTGCCTCAGCCTCCCAAGAAGCTGGGACCACAGGCACCCGCCACAACACCCAGCTATTTTTTTTTTTTTGGTTGCAGCCATCATTGTTGTTTGGCGGGCCCGGGCTGGATTCGAACCCGCCACCTTAGGTGTATGTGGCTGGCACCTTAGCCACTTGA
>NW_003859737.1:0-1036 GCF_000181295.1 Otolemur garnettii | reverse complement strand
AGATGAAATATTTGGGAGTTTACCTAATAAAGGATGTGAAAGATCTCTATAAAGAGAACTATGAAATTCTAAGAAAAGAAATAGCTGAAAATGTTAACAAATGGAAATACATACCATGCTCATGGCTGGGAAGAATCAACATTGTTAAAATGTCCATATGACCCAAAGCAATATATAATTTTAATGCAATCCCTATCAAAGCTCCATTGTTATACTTTAAAGATCTCGAAAAAATAATACTTCATTTCATATGGAATCAGAAAAAAACTCAAATAGCCAAGACATTACTCAGAAATAAAAACAAAGCAGGAGGAATCATGCTATCAGACCTTAGACTATATTATAAATTGATAGTGATCAAAACAGCATGGTACTGGCACAATAACAGAGAGGTAGATGTATGGAACAGAATAGAGAGCCAAGAGATGAACCCAACTACTTACCATTATATGATCTTTGACAAGCCAATTAAAAACATTGAGTAGGGAAAAGATTCCCTATTTAACAGATTGTGCTGCACCAACTGGCTGGTGACCTGCAGAAGACTGAAACTGGATCCACACCTTTCATTACTAACTAAGATAGACTCTCACTGGACTCAGTATTTAAACTTAAGACATGAAACTATAAAAATAGTAGAAGAAAGTATAGGGAAAACAGTGGAAAAAATCAGCCTGGGTGAAAATTTTATGAGGAGGACCACCCAGGCAATTGAAGCAACATCTAAAATAGACTCCTGGGACCTGATCAAACTAAAAAGCTTCTGTACAGCCAAGAACACAGTAAGTAAAGCAAGCAGACAGGCCTCAGAATGGAAAAAGATATTTCCAGGTTATGTTTCTGACAAAGGTTTAATAACCAGAACCCACAGATAACTCAAGCATATTAGCAAGAAAAGAACAAGTGATCCTGTCTCAGGGTGGGCAAGGGACTTGAAGAGAAACTTCTCTGAAGAAGACAGGCACATGGCCTATCGATGGATGAAAATGCTCACCATCCTTTATCATCAGAGAAATGCAAATCAAAAGTACTTTGA
>NW_003859736.1:0-1036 GCF_000181295.1 Otolemur garnettii | reverse complement strand
GGCATGGGTATTGAATAAACCTAAAATAATCTTGTTCCATAAAATATGATCTCACTATAACTTTCCATAAATGGATTGACTTTTTTTTTTTTTTTGAGACGGAGCCTCAAGCTATCCCCCTGGGTAGAGTGCCATGGCATCACCCTCACAGCAACCTCCAACTCCTGGGCTCAAGGGAGTCTCCTGCCTTAGCCTCCCAAGTAGCTGGGACCACAGGCGCCCGCCACAACGCCTGGCCATTTTTTTTTTTTTTTTTTTGGTTGCAGCCATCATTGTTGTTTGACGGGCCCAGGCTGGGGATTCCAACCCGCCACCTTAGGTGTATGTGGCTGGCGCCTTAGCCGCTTGAGTCACAGGCGCCGAGCCTACATTTAACAATTTAAGAAACTATCTGAACGTTTTATACAGTGGCTTCAACATTTTACATTCTCACCGGGAATGTATGAGTGTTTCTATTTCTACATATCCTCAACAACATTTTTTTTGTTTTGTTTTTTTATTTTTTTTGAGACAGAATCTCACTGTGTCCCCCTCAATAGAGTGCTGTGGCATCACAGCTCACAGCAACCTCAAACACTTGGGCTTAAGCAATTCTCTTCCCTCAGTCTCCCAAGTAGCTGGGACTACAGGCACCCACCACAACACCTGGCTATTTTTTTTTTGTAATTGTTATTGTTGTTTGGCAGGCCTGGGTCAGGTTCAAACCTGCCAGCCCCAGTGCATATGGCCAGCACCCTAGCCACTGAGCTACAGGCACCAAGCCAACATTTTATTTTTAAGAGACAGAGTCTCACTTTGTTGCCCTTGGTATAGTGTCGTGGCATCACAGTTTACAGCAACCTTCAGCTCTTGGGTTTAGGCGATTCTCTTATCTCAGCCTCCCGAGTAGCTGGGACTACAGGTGCCCGCCACAACACCTGGCTATTTTTTGTTGCAGTTTAGCCCAGGCTGGGTTTGAACCCACCACCCTTGGTATATGGGGCCGGCGCCCTACTCACTGAGCCACAGGCGCCACCCCAAACCAACATTTTTTATT
>NW_003859735.1:0-1036 GCF_000181295.1 Otolemur garnettii | reverse complement strand
TAGAAATAGCTGTATGTGGATGCTATGAAAATCCCGTATGAATGGGATTTTTCAGTTGCTTGGCATAATTACACGTGAAATCGCTATGCAAGTATCCAGCACTTAGGGAAATTGAATTATTATTCCTGCAATATTATAGGTATGAACTTATTTTCTAAAATACTTGGCAAAAACTGGCTAAGTTCAAGTTTTATGCCGAACACAGACTCAGCAATATCCTTCCTGGACTGAAGCTTTCAATTGCCAAGTCACATTAGCAATAGGTTGGAATGATTCAGAGAATAAAGATGTTTATATCTTTCGACAATCAACCTCATTTTTGCTTCTCAAAAATGACATACAAACTGAAGATAAATATTAAAAGTGAATTTAGGAGATCTAGTCATTTAAAGTAGTGACAGAAAGATTATGTGATGTTTTGTAGAAATAACTATTATATAGTTTCTCCATTTAGTAATTTTGAATATTGTTATAATTTTCTTAACCACATGGGATGTTTTCACATATGAGGGTTCATGTCAGAGCTTCGAGGATGTGAGCACACACAAACATTTTTGTGCTCACACATATTTGGTTATTATGAGTGAGAACAAGTGTGAAAGATGCACATTAGATAAAGTTTACTCCCTGCATTAACCTGCAGGCCAATGCACTTGTTATGATTCTTCCTACCTATCTTCCTCAATCGGAATGCAAAACAAAGTGTTTAAATAGGCACCAGTATTTACATAAATGACTATGTTCAGGCTGGGTACAGTGGCTTACTGCTGTAATCCTAACATTCTGGGAGGCTGATGGCTGGGGAGGCAGAATTCCTTGAATTTAGGAGTTCAAGACCAGCCTGAGCAAAAGTGAGATCCCATCTTTACTAAAAACAGAAAAATTAGCCAGGCGTTGTTGTGGGTGCCCCTACTTACTGGGGCACCAGTACAACTGAGGCAGGAGGATCACTTAATCCTAGGAGTTTGAGGTTGCTTGAACTAGGCTGACACCACAGGCATTCTAGCCTGGGGCAACAGAGTTAGACTTTGTCTTC
>NW_003859734.1:0-1036 GCF_000181295.1 Otolemur garnettii | reverse complement strand
TGTCAAACATTTTCGTTACAGATACTCCTTCACGTGGATAATGCTTTTGTTTCCTCATAAAATTGATATATTTGTCCCAATGTTATCTTCAATGATTATGTCAATATTTTCCCTATCGTTGATGTTCTGTAAATATTCATGGAATAAAGGAGCCTGAAATAATAATAATAACAACAATAAAGAACTTTCAAAGTGCCAGTTAAAAAAAGGTTTCCTATTGTCTTTGGGAAGTTGGATATTTTCTTTGTTCTAACTGTGGCTGTGGCTGTAGCTAGGCAAGTTTGGAATTTCAAAGGAGCCCCATTTTGCCAACCAAGTTTAAGATTATCCTGTCCAAAGATCTAGCCAATTGGAACTTCCTGCTCATAAAGCCAGCCAGAGTGCCAGAAGGTGGCCGATGAGCAGGGAAAGACTTAAAACATGGGTTTATGGGTTGCCCTGACCTGACCGTTCCAGTGCTCTTAGCATGAGCATCCCGGCAAAACTTGTGAGCCATAGGTGCTGAGCCAAACCTTGCTATTCTAACACAGCAAAAATTTAAGTTCTGTCTGAGTTTATTTTAACATCTGAAAAGATCCACATACAATATCCTTCCGATTTTAGCCAATCTGATCACACAGAATATTTTTTATTGATTTTCTTTTCATAAACCTTATCAATAACTTACTCTGACCATCATGGCATGCTTGGACTTTTTGCTTTGTCATATACCCCTCTTTCTTCAATAACCAATACATAATCGTTTATTTCAGGACACAAAGTTCTTTCTCATACAGAATTGTCTTTCTCCACTCTAGTGGTTTAATCACACACATCAGTTACAATGTTAACTGTTAGAAACGGTAATTTGCAGTAAAAACCTAAAAAGTAAGCAATGGTTAACCGTCAATCATGTACCAACAATCCGTGGCACACATTTTACAATGTCTAGGGACACTGACTTTGAAAATTCAGGAATTTTTTTCCAGATAACCAGCTGAAAGAGTGAAGGGGAGGGAGAAAGTGAAGGATAAGGCAGAGGTGGCAAAAAAGTTGC
>NW_003859733.1:0-1036 GCF_000181295.1 Otolemur garnettii | reverse complement strand
TCGCTTGAGCCCAGGAGTTGGAGGTTGCTGTGAGCAGTGAAGCCATAGCACTCTACCCAGGGGGACAGCTTGAGGCTCTGTCTTAAAAAAAAAAAAAGGTTCTAGAGCTGTCATATGATAGGATTTAAGGACTGACAGAGAAGAGATGCAGAAATCCCCATCTGTCAGTCAATATTCATCCAGCACCCACCTGGTGCCAGCCACTGTTCTAGGCACCAATTGTAATAAGTTTCGAAGGTCTACTTGAAGTTGTGACTTAAGTATTTGAGATAAACAAATGAGAACAGCAAACATAGGTATATACTTTAGGCTAAAAAAAATAGAGCGTCTAACTTTATCTTGGTGATTATTTTCCCTCGACCCACCATTTCATCACGAATAACCAACCAGAAGCATGCACTTTCTTGTGTACTTTTTGTTTAATACACTTTATGATTTTTTTTCAACTGTGTAAAGAATTGCAAAGTAGCATAGCAGGAACTCATTTTGACATACAAAGCTGCTTTTTCATTGCTAAGGCATTTTGCAGAAGGAAAACGTGCCATGGCATCACAGCTCACAGCAACCTCCAACTCCTGGGCTCAAGCGAGTCTCCTGCCTCAGCCTCCCAAGTAGCTGGGACCACAGGTGCCTCCCACAGCACCCAGCTATTTTTTGGTTGCAGCCATCATTGTTGTTTTGGCGGGCCCAGGCTGGATTTGAACCCGCCACCTTAGGTGTATGTGGCTGGCGTCTTAGCCACTTGAGCCACAGGCGCCGAGCCCATGAAAGCTTAGCCCAATTACAGCCCAAGAAGAAGGGGTAAGGGGAAAGAGAGGGGAGGAGGGGGGGAGGATGCGTGGAGGGAGAGTAATTGGTGGGACCACACCTATGGTGCATCTTACAAGGGTATGTGTGACATTTACTAGGTGTAGAATATAAATGTCTTAACACAGTAACTAAGAAAATGCCATCAAGGCTATGTTAACCAGTTTGATGAAAACATTTCAAATTGTATATAAAACCAGCACATTGTACCCCATGATTGCATTAATGT
>NW_003859732.1:0-1036 GCF_000181295.1 Otolemur garnettii | reverse complement strand
TGAAGTCAAATAAGCCCAGGCTAGAAACGCAACCTTGCGTGATCTCACTTGTATGCGGGGTAGTCGCAAGTTGGTGTCGGGGAAGCGGAGAGCAGAACAGCGGGCACCAGAGGCTGGGCAGGAGGGGGCAGGAGCAGAGCAGAACGTTGGTCCGGGCCCGGGAGTACAGCTGCAGAGTAAGTTCTGCCCTTACAGCACATGATGCAATAACTATGTGTTATTGTATACAATAACATATGCGTATATTTCATAATACTAGAAGAGAGCACTTGTAGTGTTACTGCAACAAAATAATAAACATTTAAGGTCACGTACGTGCTGACTACCCGGATATCATCTTTACATAATGTAGACATATACTGACCCACTACACTATACCTTCTAACATGTATTATATGCCATTATAAACAAGATTAAAATAAATATTACTTGAAGGAAAGCAACAAAATGTTATCTGGAGTAGACCTGTAATTACTAGCACACAACTTTCTATCTCATGTTTTATTAATGTGTAGATCCACTGACCATGTAGATATGGATTCTGTAATGATGTTCTTACATGTGTACATGTTTGTGTAAGCACTGGAGTGTGAGGATAAAGAGTAGTTTAACTAGAACATCAGCTAGAGAGCCATGGAAATTGTCACCTCTTTCTGAACCTCTGATTAAATAGAATTTCATTAAGTCAGGGTTAAAAGAGCATGCTTTTCAGCTATAAACTTGTCCTGTAAAAAAAGGGTATTCACAGTCAGAAATGAAATTTCATTCTTCAATACACATCTTATATAGAAAATAAATCAATACTTCTAGTACCATTGACGCTTCAAACTTTCTAAATGAATTTTACTCAGTACAAGAGATTAGGGCATTCTCTTAATTCCTTATGATAATTGAACACAGTGTTCTTACTATTTCTATTTCTGTATATTTTTATACCTTTATGATGTCTTGGTAACCATTTTAAACATAAGACAGACTTTCTCATGCTGGAAGGAGGATTAGTACCAGTACACAGTTTAAAGTCCTCCACCTCCTT
>NW_003859731.1:0-1036 GCF_000181295.1 Otolemur garnettii | reverse complement strand
TCAAGTGGCTAAGGTGCCAGCCACATACACCTAAGGTGGCGGGTTCGAATCCAGCCCGGGCCCGCCAAACAACAATGATGGCTGCAACCAAAAAAAAAAAAATAGCTGGGTGTTGTGGCGGGTGCCTGTGGTCCCAGCTTCTTGGGAGGCTGAGGCAGGAGACTCACTTAAGCCCAGGAGTTGGAGGTTGCTGTGAGCTGTGATGCCACGGTACTCTGCCCAGGGGGACAGCTTGAGGCTCTGTCTCAAAAAAAAAAAAAAAAAAAAGAAGTCCCAGAATTAAGCCTCATGGGTTATGATGAGTCCTGGCTGCTCAGCCCCCTCGAACAATCTGCATGGCTAGGAGGGTGCATGTCTGGCCAGGCCTGGGTAACACGACCGCTTGGGACCAGAGTTGCTCCACTGGGGACTGAGAGGTGGGGGTGCAGCCCAGGCTGTTACCTTGGGCAGGCAGGAAAGGTTTTGGCTTGTGAGCGTCCACTCCCCAGTGCTTCTGGGGAATTGTTACTCAAGTAGCTGTGATCTTCAGTGGAATAGTAAAAACTGGGTGGGATTTTATATATGGGGGAAGACTGACTGTGTGTGTTGGCTTTTAGCACTTCTTGGAGGAACGTTGACTGTTGCACATCAGCTAGCACGATCCCTGGCAGCACAGCCTCATTTCTAGAGTGAAAAGCTGAGGTTGAATCAGGTCTCTTGGGTTGAGTACCCTTTGGTGTTTACACACTTAATACAGATAGTCACAAAAAGGGCATCAGCTAGGCTGGTGTGCCCTGAACCTGCCCATCAGAATCACTGAGGAGTCTCTAAAAATACTCCGCAGTTAGTAACCATTTTGTAAAACCCAACTCTGATCAGGTCATGCTCCTGCTTATAAAAATCCACCATGGTATTTTACCACAATTAAAAACAAAAGCAGGATATTGTAGTATGCACTTGGGAGGCTGATGGAGGAGGATTGCTTGAGCCCAGGAATTCGAGGTTCCAGTCTTGGGTGATAGAGTGAGAGACCCCATCTCTTAAAAAAAAAAAAAAA
>NW_003859730.1:0-1036 GCF_000181295.1 Otolemur garnettii | reverse complement strand
GTTGTTTGGTTTTGTGCATTTTTTCTAGTGTTGCTTTGCCTTATACTGGCAAAAATTTCCCAGATCATGATGAATAAGACTTGAGACAGCAAATATCTTTGCATTGTGTCTGATCTTAGGAGTCAATCATTTATTCTGACCATAAAGTACAATGCTTATGGTAGAGATCTTACTGTTTATGCTCTTTACCAAGTTGAAGAAATTCTTCTCTATTCTCAATTTAATCAGAAATGTTCTTCAAAATTTGTAACATGCTTTTTTGGGTATTATATGACATAATCATGTGATTTATCTTCTTTAGCCTGATGAAATATATCCATTCATTTTCCCTTCCAAACTCTGATGACATGAATATTAAACCTTTAGTGATACTCTGACAGGCCGCTGAATCTCTTCTATTCATTATTATTATTCTACTTTCTCTAATTTGCTTGAGTTGGTGAAGTTGTATGTCCTTATCTCTCAGTTCAGAGAATCCTTTATTCTGTCCTCTCCCTTTTTCTATTCTGCTCAACCTTCGAAATTGTATTTTTGTTATTTTATTTTCCAGTTCTAAAATTTCCACTTGGTCCAACTTTTATTTCATTGCTGAGACTTCCATTTCTTTGCTGAGTCTATTTTTAAAATTTGTTTTAATTATGTTTTAATTGCTTATTCAAGTTTTTCTTTTTATGGCTGTCTAAAATCTTTGGCATATAATTTTAACTTTTCTATTACCTTGGTGTTGGTGTCTATTGATTGTCCTTTTTCATTTAGTTTTAGCTCTTCCTGGGTCTCAATATGACATATGATTTTCAACTGAAACATTTGGAGTATTATATTATAAAACGCTGGATATTATTTAAACCTTCACTTTCAGCTGGGTTCTTCTGAAACTAAACAGTGAGGGAGCTAGAAGTCTTGGTATCATCCCACTGGGCCTCTAATGGGCATGGGAAGGAATTCCAGCTTCTCATTAATCCTCCCTTGACTTCTCCCTAGTTGAGCAGGGAGTCAGCTGTGACTCATTGCTGCTCCTCACCTGCCCTCTACTGAC
>NW_003859729.1:0-1036 GCF_000181295.1 Otolemur garnettii | reverse complement strand
ACATTAATGCAATCATGGGGTACAATGTGCTGGTTTTATATACAATTTGAAATGTTTTCATCAAACTGGTTAACATAGCCTTGATGGCATTTTCTTAGTTACTGTGTTAAGACATTTATATTCTACACCTAGTAAATGTCACACATACCCTTGTAAGATGCACCATAGGTGTGGTCCCACCAATTACTCTCCCTCCACGCATCCTCCCCCCCTCCTCCCCTCTCTTTCCCCTTACCCCTTCTTCTTGGGCTGTAATTGGGCTAAGCTTTCATGGGCTCGGCGCCTGTGGCTCAAGTGGCTAAGACGCCAGCCACATACACCTAAGGTGGCGGGTTCAAATCCAGCCTGGGCCCGCCAAAACAACAATGATGGCTGCAACCAAAAAATAGCTGGGTGCTGTGGGAGGCACCTGTGGTCCCAGCTACTTGGGAGGCTGAGGCAGGAGACTCGCTTGAGCCCAGGAGTTGGAGGTTGCTGTGAGCTGTGATGCCATGGCACGTTTTCCTTCTGCAAAATGCCTTAGCAATGAAAAAGCAGCTTTGTATGTCAAAATGAGTTCCTGCTATGCTACTTTGCAATTCTTTACACAGTTGAAAAAAAATCATAAAGTGTATTAAACAAAAAGTACACAAGAAAGTGCATGCTTCTGGTTGGTTATTCGTGATGAAATGGTGGGTCGAGGGAAAATAATCACCAAGATAAAGTTAGACGCTCTATTTTTTTTAGCCTAAAGTATATACCTATGTTTGCTGTTCTCATTTGTTTATCTCAAATACTTAAGTCACAACTTCAAGTAGACCTTCGAAACTTATTACAATTGGTGCCTAGAACAGTGGCTGGCACCAGGTGGGTGCTGGATGAATATTGACTGACAGATGGGGATTTCTGCATCTCTTCTCTGTCAGTCCTTAAATCCTATCATATGACAGCTCTAGAACCTTTTTTTTTTTTTAAGACAGAGCCTCAAGCTGTCCCCCTGGGTAGAGTGCTATGGCTTCACTGCTCACAGCAACCTCCAACTCCTGGGCTCAAGCGA
>NW_003859728.1:0-1037 GCF_000181295.1 Otolemur garnettii | reverse complement strand
TTTTAGGGGCACAGCTTAGGACTTCTGTGGGTTTGGGGCCCTTCCTATTCTACTGGACTGCTCTCTGTATTCTACTGGCCAGGTGTGGTTGACCATTTCCTAATCTGTTCTATGTCATATTTATCAGGATTTCTTTCTGGGAATGAGTAATTTTGCTTCTGAAAATCATGGTATTCTCTTATGGTGACACACAATCAAATACAGGGGAACCACACAAGGTTGCTGGAGGGGATTGCTCACAGCAATGGCATATTAGAGTCACCCGAGGAGCTTGGGGAATGCACCAATACCAAGATCTCACTCCCACCATGTAAATCAGAATCTCTGGGGTAGGGCTTGAGTACTGAGTATTTTGTTTTTTTCACTCCTGGGTAATTACAACATGCATCCAGGGCTGAGAATCACTGGGTTGGCTAATGTGGAGAATCCAGACCTGGTAAAATGCAGTATTCACTGTCAGTGTCCACAAATCCTAAACTAGATGTTATCCTTATTATCTTCCTTGTTATCATCCTCTATTTTACATTTATTCATGTGACCATTTCATCGATATATTTATTCAGCAATACAGTTTGTGATGACAGTGGCCCCATCTTTTGCTTATCACTAAGTGCACAGCAGCTAACTTGTGCTTGAATATAAAAGGTGTTTAATAAAGATTTGCTTAAAGAAAAAATAAGTGCCTAGAAACTAAGGCAGCTGAATAAACAATTTTATGGGCTTGATGGATTCCATAGGAAAGATCTCAGAACCGGAGATAGGCTCCTTAATCCAGCCTTTGACACTTTCTAGCCCTTTGAAAAAGCTTTTTACTTTTTGGGCATCAGTCTTTTTAAACACTGTATTAGTGGTTTTTAAACTAGGCTTTACTGAATCCCTTAGGGTCAGCGAATGATCATGGGAAATGGGGAGGTGTGGGAGAGAAGGAGTAAGTGGAATAAAGTCATTTTCATCTAGCTCTGGGTAATATTTATTTTAAAGGACAGGTTTAGTTCCTAAAAGAAAACTAGTTCAAAAGCCACTAGACTAGAAGGTGC
>NW_003859727.1:0-1037 GCF_000181295.1 Otolemur garnettii | reverse complement strand
AGTTTAGCCAGGGCCGGGTTTGAACCTGCCACTCTTGGTATATGGGGCTGGCGCTCTACTCACTGAACCACAGGCGCTGCCTTGTTTCTTATTCTTGTTACAAATTTATATGAAGAAGACACTCTTAACACTGGCTACATCACTTAGCGTACCTGGGCATTTTTCCACAGCAGATGACTTCAGCTGCATTATCAGATGCCTAACATCCTATTCTTGCGGAGTCTCTGCAATTTGTCATCCTCACTTGTTTCTTCCACTTCATCAGCTGCTTCCAGCACTTTTATGCTGATTTGTACTTTGGTCAAAATTGCTTGGAAAACTGCTTTTGGATCAGGTTCATTATAGGTTGCCACCTCATCATTCATTGCAATAAAGATTTGAAATCTACTCCTTCAAATTCTGCCATAGGAGATGGACTGTCTGAAGGGGCCAAAACATCATGCTCTTAGATTGTGACAGATCCAACTTTCTTGACACACTTCTGTATCATTTCTGGCTGAACTTTATTCCAAGCAAAACTGATAAAAAGGACAGCACCCAGAGTAGTAGCTGATGTAGCAGATGATGTTGCTTCCACAGGAGGACCACAGGTTTGTGTTTTAGAAAGGACCTGCAGGAGCTAGGCTTGGTAGTGTGTGTTAAATGTTTTGATGATGTCTTGGTCAAGTGCTTGGATTTTTGAGGTTATGTTTGGAGGCAGAAATTTCAGTGTCACCCTTGTGAGATGATTCCCTTGCAGGTGGCCAGCACAGTTGAACCCGCCACCTTAGGTGTATGTGGCTGGCGCCTTAGCCACTTGAGCCACAGGCGCCGAGCCTTGATCTCCTAGCCTTAAGCAGTCCTCCCACTTTGGCCTCTGAAAGTGCTGGGATTATAGGTATGAGCCACTGTCTCTGGTTTCTCCTTAACTTTTTAAAAATATAGAATCTAGTTGTTTTTTTTTTTTTTTTTTGAGACAGAGCCTCAAGCTATCCCCCTGGGTAGAGTGCTGTGGCATCACAGCTCACAGCAACCTCCAACGCCTGGGCTCAAGCGAG
>NW_003859726.1:0-1037 GCF_000181295.1 Otolemur garnettii | reverse complement strand
TCACAGCTCACAGCAACCTCCAACTCCTGGGCTCAAGCAAGTCTCCTGCCTCAGCCTCCCAAGTAGCTGGGACCACAGGCGCCTGCCACAAGGCCCGGCTATTTTTTGATTGCGTGTGTTTGTTGTTTTGGCAGGCCTGGGCTGGATTTGAACCTGCCACCTTAGGTGTATGTGACTGGCGCCCTAGCCACTTGAGCCACAGGCACCTAGCCTCAACTTGTGAATTTCATCATCACTTTCACACTTCCTAAATCTTTTTCTATTTGGTTATACATACTGTATGTCACCCAAGCTTTGCAAGAAGTGATGCAAATGTTTGCAAATAACTGATGATCTCCTTGGACCTCTCTTGTAATAATTTACATTTATTTTAAATAGGCAAGGCAAACAAAAGTAGATGGTTTTAAGATGACAAAATTGAACAAATTACCTACTCTGTAAATTCAACACCCTGGATTTTGAAAAACACATTTATATTCACTTCATATTTGTTATTTTTTGTATGTCTTCTAAGGGACGTACTTATACTAAATACATCTGGTAATATATTTTAGAAACACTTAATAGTTTATTACTAGATCACTAGAAATCTTCAACTTTAAGAAACCAATGCAGAATGGTGCCTGTGGCTCAGTGGGTAGGGCACCGGTCCCATATACTGAGGGTGGCAGGTTCGAACCCGGCCCTGGCCAAACTGCAACAAAAAAATAGCTAGGCATTGTGGTAGGTGCCTGTAGTCCCAGCTACTCGGGAGGCTGAGACAAGAGAATTGCCTAAGCCCATGGAGTTGGAGGTTGCTGTGAGCTGTGTGACGCCATGGCACTCTACCAAGGGTGATAAAGTGAGACTCTGTATCTAGAAAATAAATAAATAAATAAATAAAAATAAATAAATAAAAAAATTAAAAATAGAAACCAATGCAATAAGCCACAAAAATGATTCTATTGGCTTGGCGCCTGTGGCTCAAGTGGCTAAGGCGCCAGCCACATACACCTAAGGTGGTGGGTTCGAATCCAGCCTGGGCCCGCCAAACAACA
>NW_003859725.1:0-1037 GCF_000181295.1 Otolemur garnettii | reverse complement strand
CCCAGCAGAAGAAAAGAAATAACCAGAATTAGGGCAGAATTAAATGAAATTGAAAACAAAAGGATCATTCAGAAGATCAATGAAACAAAAAGTTGTTTTTTTGAAAAAATTAACAAAATTGAAAAACCTGTGGCCAACCTAACCAGAAATAGGAAAGAAAAATTTCTAATATCGTCTATCAGAAATGATAAAGGAGAAATAACAACAACACTTCAGAAATTCAAAAAATCCTCAATGATTACTATAAAAATCCTTATTCCCAGAAATATGAAAATCTGAAGAAAATGGACCAAACCTGGAAGCACGCCACCTTCCTAGATTCAACCAGAAAGAATTAGATATCTTAAATAGACCTATATCAACCACTGAAATAGCATCATCAATCCAAAATATCCCTAAAAAGATAAGTCCAGGACCAGATGGCTTCACATCCAAATTCTATCAAACATTTCAAGAGGAACTAGTACCTATATTATACAACGTTTTCCAAAGCATAGAAAAAGCAGGAATACTTCCCAACACTTTCTATGAAGCAAATATCACCCTGATCCCCAAACCAGGAAAAGATCCAACAAAGAAAGAAAATTATAGACCAATAACATTAACGAATATTGATGCAAAAATATTCAATAAGATCTTAGCAAACAGGATTCAACAAAACATCAAAAAAATTATACACCATGATCAAGTTGGTTTTATTCCAGGGCTACAGGGCTGATTCAACATACACAAATCTATAAATATAATACACCACATCAATAAAAGGAAAAACAAAGACCATATGATTCTCTCAATTGACACAGAAAAAGCCTTTCATAATATCCAGCATCCTTTCATGATCAGAATTCTTAAGAAAATAGGCATAGAAGGGACATTTTTTAAACTGATAGAGCCATTTACAGCAAACCCACAGCCAATATCACATCGAATGGTGTAAAATTGAAAACATTTCCACTCAGAGGCAAGGATGCCCACTGTCTCCACTGCTATTCAACATAGTAATGGAAGTCTTAGCTATCACAATCAGGCAAGAGAAG
>NW_003859724.1:0-1037 GCF_000181295.1 Otolemur garnettii | reverse complement strand
TGTTGTTTGGCGGGCCCAGGCTGGATTCGAACCCACCACCTTAGGTGTATGTGGCTGGCGCCTTAGCCACTTGAGCCACAGGCGCCAAGCCAATAGAATCATTTTTGTGGCTTATTGCATTGGTTTCTATTTTTAATTTTTTTATTTATTTATTTTTATTTATTTATTTATTTATTTTCTAGATACAGAGTCTCACTTTATCACCCTTGGTAGAGTGCCATGGCGTCACACAGCTCACAGCAACCTCCAACTCCATGGGCTTAGGCAATTCTCTTGTCTCAGCCTCCCGAGTAGCTGGGACTACAGGCACCTACCACAATGCCTAGCTATTTTTTTGTTGCAGTTTGGCCAGGGCCGGGTTCGAACCTGCCACCCTCAGTATATGGGACCGGTGCCCTACCCACTGAGCCACAGGCACCATTCTGCATTGGTTTCTTAAAGTTGAAGATTTCTAGTGATCTAGTAATAAACTATTAAGTGTTTCTAAAATATATTACCAGATGTATTTAGTATAAGTACGTCCCTTAGAAGACATACAAAAAATAACAAATATGAAGTGAATATAAATGTGTTTTTCAAAATCCAGGGTGTTGAATTTACAGAGTAGGTAATTTGTTCAATTTTGTCATCTTAAAACCATCTACTTTTGTTTGCCTTGCCTATTTAAAATAAATGTAAATTATTACAAGAGAGGTCCAAGGAGATCATCAGTTATTTGCAAACATTTGCATCACTTCTTGCAAAGCTTGGGTGACATACAGTATGTATAACCAAATAGAAAAAGATTTAGGAAGTGTGAAAGTGATGATGAAATTCACAAGTTGAGGCTAGGTGCCTGTGGCTCAAGTGGCTAGGGCGCCAGTCACATACACCTAAGGTGGCAGGTTCAAATCCAGCCCAGGCCTGCCAAAACAACAAACACACGCAATCAAAAAATAGCCGGGCCTTGTGGCAGGCGCCTGTGGTCCCAGCTACTTGGGAGGCTGAGGCAGGAGACTTGCTTGAGCCCAGGAGTTGGAGGTTGCTGTGAGCTGTGA
>NW_003859723.1:0-1037 GCF_000181295.1 Otolemur garnettii | reverse complement strand
GATTACAGTCATGAGCTACCACACCTGTCTTGATTATAATTGTTAATGTCAGAAACTATAATAAAAAATAAACACACAAAATACTGGCATAGCACGTGTTTTTCTTTCTGTGGAAGATGCATTTTATTTGAAAATCTTATTTTTGCTAGCATATATTTTAACATTGTAAACAAAAATAGAATCTTGTGCCAGAATGTGCTTAAGAATTTCAGACCAGGCTCGGCACCTGTGGCTCAAGTGGCTAAGGCGCCAGCCACATACACCTAAGGTGGCAGGTTTGAATCCAGCCCGGACCCGCCAAACAACAATGATGGCTGTAACCAAAAAATAGCCTGGCGTTGTGGTGGGCGCCTGTGGTCCCAGCTACTTGGGAGACTGAGGCAAGAGAATTGCTTAAGCCCAGGAGTTGGAGGTTGCTGTGAGCTGTGATGCCACGGAACTCTACCCAGGGCAATAGCTTGAGGCTGTATCTCAAGAAAAAAATCCTCTTTGCCTTTCATCCCTCCCTCCATCAACCACTGTTCGACTTTCTCCATCATTTTGCCTTTTCCAGAATGTCATGGTTGGAATTCACACAGCCTTTGCTCATGGGCTGGTTTTCATTAGTGTACGCATTGCATTTAAGATTCCTCTGCATTTTTTGTGGCTTGGCAGCTCATTTCTTTTTGGTGCTAAGTAATATCCAGTGTCTGGATGCACCACCCACCTGCCAAGCGATGTCATAGTTGCTTCCAAGATGCAGCAATTATGAATAAAAGCTGCTGTGAAGTCCTTGTGCAGGTTTTTTGTGTGGACATATTTAGATTGAGTAATATGCAGGAGCACTTCACTGCTGAACTGTGTTAGGAGTAAGTCCTTTTTGTGCTGCATTTGCTGGGATGTACGTTGCAAGGACAGCCTTGCTCTGCTCTCATCTTAGCAGGAAAGTTTCATGTTTCTCATCATTAAGTATGATTTTAGCTGTAGGTTTTGTGTAGATGTTCTTTATCAAGTTGAGGAATTTCCCCTTTATTCCTACTTTGCTGAGATTTTTTTTT
>NW_003859722.1:0-1037 GCF_000181295.1 Otolemur garnettii | reverse complement strand
CTTGAGCCCAGGAGTTGGAGGTTGCTGTGAGCTGTAATGCCACGGCACTCTACCCAGGGGGACAGCTTGAGGCTCTGTCTCAAAAAAAAAAAGGTGTCCTTATGAGTTTAGAAGGTTGGGGACTAT
The DNA here is from genome assembly GCF_000181295.1 of Otolemur garnettii. NCBI lineage: Eukaryota > Metazoa > Chordata > Mammalia > Primates > Galagidae > Otolemur > Otolemur garnettii. The sequence goes on along the minus strand of NW_003859722.1, from coordinate 911 downwards.
TGTTTTGATAGAACCAAAAGCTTCTAGAATTTCAGTTCAATGATGGTTTTGCTGTGAATTCCAAACCCAATCACCCTTTTGAGGCTTTGGGCTCTTCATATGTAAAGGGGATAATTACCTTACCACATATCTTCCAGAAAACCCCCATAGGCTATGAAATACATAACTCCTTGGGATTCTGACTTTCCTGTCAAACACAGGAAAGATCAGCAACAACTAAGAAACAGCATGAGAGATGTTGCTTGCCAGTGTGTGAGGAATGCCAAGTGACAGGTACAGAAAACAGACGCCATAGGTCAGTTGGTTAAGAACAGAGCACCATAGATGGAGTGGCCAGAAAGGCTCCCCAGGAAAGAAGAACAAGGGTGGGAATCAAGGGGGGCAGGGTAGAGTTTCACTAGGTGGAGATGTTTGGTCAGAAATTACTGTTCATGAATACAATAATTCTTTTTCTTATAGTGTTATGGGAGATAGTTTATGATAGCTTATAATGGTGGCTCACGATCTCTTCCCACTATAAGGCGATTGAATACCGTAACATACATTTATGCATAACTTGCCAAGGACTCACCTTCCTAGGAAGTATATTAGAAATATGGCAGAGGCAAGGGAGACGGTGATGGGGGCAAAGATGATGTAGACTTTAACAACAGTCCCTCTGAACGCCAAATGAAACTGACTGGATCACAGTGACTTACTGTGATACTGAAGCTAGTAATGCTTAGGAAAGTTAATATTAGCAAAAATTCTTCGGGAATCTTCATCATTCCCAGAACTAGACAAGAAGAGCCTCCTTTTGGGAAGAGGTATGCATTTTTAAAAATTCTGTATTTGGGCTCGGCGCCTATAGCTCAACCGGCTAAGGCGCCAGCCACATACACCTAAGGTGGCGGGTTCGAATCCCCAGCCCG
>NW_003859721.1:0-1037 GCF_000181295.1 Otolemur garnettii | reverse complement strand
CTCGCTTGAGCCCAGGCGTTGGAGGTTGCTGTGAGCTGTGATGCCACAGCACTCTACCCAGGGGGATAGCTTGAGGCTCTGTCTCAAAAAAAAAAAAAAAAAACAACTAGATTCTATATTTTTAAAAAGTTAAGGAGAAACCAGAGACAGTGGCTCATACCTATAATCCCAGCACTTTCAGAGGCCAAAGTGGGAGGACTGCTTAAGGCTAGGAGATCAAGGCTCGGCGCCTGTGGCTCAAGTGGCTAAGGCGCCAGCCACATACACCTAAGGTGGCGGGTTCAACTGTGCTGGCCACCTGCAAGGGAATCATCTCACAAGGGTGACACTGAAATTTCTGCCTCCAAACATAACCTCAAAAATCCAAGCACTTGACCAAGACATCATCAAAACATTTAACACACACTACCAAGCCTAGCTCCTGCAGGTCCTTTCTAAAACACAAACCTGTGGTCCTCCTGTGGAAGCAACATCATCTGCTACATCAGCTACTACTCTGGGTGCTGTCCTTTTTATCAGTTTTGCTTGGAATAAAGTTCAGCCAGAAATGATACAGAAGTGTGTCAAGAAAGTTGGATCTGTCACAATCTAAGAGCATGATGTTTTGGCCCCTTCAGACAGTCCATCTCCTATGGCAGAATTTGAAGGAGTAGATTTCAAATCTTTATTGCAATGAATGATGAGGTGGCAACCTATAATGAACCTGATCCAAAAGCAGTTTTCCAAGCAATTTTGACCAAAGTACAAATCAGCATAAAAGTGCTGGAAGCAGCTGATGAAGTGGAAGAAACAAGTGAGGATGACAAATTGCAGAGACTCCGCAAGAATAGGATGTTAGGCATCTGATAATGCAGCTGAAGTCATCTGCTGTGGAAAAATGCCCAGGTACGCTAAGTGATGTAGCCAGTGTTAAGAGTGTCTTCTTCATATAAATTTGTAACAAGAATAAGAAACAAGGCAGCGCCTGTGGTTCAGTGAGTAGAGCGCCAGCCCCATATACCAAGAGTGGCAGGTTCAAACCCGGCCCTGGCTAAACT
>NW_003859720.1:0-1037 GCF_000181295.1 Otolemur garnettii | reverse complement strand
CGGGCTGGGGATTCGAACCCGCCACCTTAGGTGTATGTGGCTGGCGCCTTAGCCGGTTGAGCTATAGGCGCCGAGCCCAAATACAGAATTTTTAAAAATGCATACCTCTTCCCAAAAGGAGGCTCTTCTTGTCTAGTTCTGGGAATGATGAAGATTCCCGAAGAATTTTTGCTAATATTAACTTTCCTAAGCATTACTAGCTTCAGTATCACAGTAAGTCACTGTGATCCAGTCAGTTTCATTTGGCGTTCAGAGGGACTGTTGTTAAAGTCTACATCATCTTTGCCCCCATCACCGTCTCCCTTGCCTCTGCCATATTTCTAATATACTTCCTAGGAAGGTGAGTCCTTGGCAAGTTATGCATAAATGTATGTTACGGTATTCAATCGCCTTATAGTGGGAAGAGATCGTGAGCCACCATTATAAGCTATCATAAACTATCTCCCATAACACTATAAGAAAAAGAATTATTGTATTCATGAACAGTAATTTCTGACCAAACATCTCCACCTAGTGAAACTCTACCCTGCCCCCCTTGATTCCCACCCTTGTTCTTCTTTCCTGGGGAGCCTTTCTGGCCACTCCATCTATGGTGCTCTGTTCTTAACCAACTGACCTATGGCGTCTGTTTTCTGTACCTGTCACTTGGCATTCCTCACACACTGGCAAGCAACATCTCTCATGCTGTTTCTTAGTTGTTGCTGATCTTTCCTGTGTTTGACAGGAAAGTCAGAATCCCAAGGAGTTATGTATTTCATAGCCTATGGGGGTTTTCTGGAAGATATGTGGTAAGGTAATTATCCCCTTTACATATGAAGAGCCCAAAGCCTCAAAAGGGTGATTGGGTTTGGAATTCACAGCAAAACCATCATTGAACTGAAATTCTAGAAGCTTTTGGTTCTATCAAAACAATAGTCCCCAACCTTCTAAACTCATAAGGACACCTTTTTTTTTTTGAGACAGAGCCTCAAGCTGTCCCCCTGGGTAGAGTGCCGTGGCATTACAGCTCACAGCAACCTCCAACTCCTGGGCTCAAG
>NW_003859719.1:0-1038 GCF_000181295.1 Otolemur garnettii | reverse complement strand
GAACCAACATTTAAAATAGGAATTCCAGAGAAGTAATTAAAGAAATATTAGTTTAATAAATATCCCTTTCTAGTATGAGAAAGTTTTCATATCCTGTAACATTTAAAATTTTTACTTACTTGATTCTACGCCTTTGAATTTGGATTTACTAAATTAGCTTGTCAGGTTTTGGTTTGTTTTTAATCTACTTATTTTGTATGTTTCACCATCTCAGTGTTCTAGTATTTAAGTTGATTTAAGTTAACTAATTGCTAAAGCATGCATAACTGGAATTTCAGTCTCTAATGTACTACTGCTTTGGTATTACTGCATGCAGTTCAGTAAAATCTGTTCATTTAATTCAAAATGAAAAAAAAAATTATGTCTTATAGTATTATGTCTGAAATTCAATTTCTGATAAATAGAATTCACCTCATAATGTTGATCAAAGTAGAGCATCTAAATGCTGAAAACAGAATTATTAGGAAATTTAAACCCATGAGATTCTGTATTTGATCATGAAGTGCAATTAGTTGCAATGATTTTAATCTTCTCTTTAGATATTAATTTAAGATATTTCCAATATTATTGATTTTTGATCCCCTGACAATTTATGCTTCTAAATGAAGTAGAAATCCCAACATATATGCTGTTGAGCTCTAATCCTTCTCCTCATTCTTCTCTTTCTCTTCCTCTTTCTTTACATGCTGCTGGTCAGATGTTCATTTTCAATTCATGTATTGTTTTCTACTTTCTGATTGTTTATCACTTTGTCTTACTTTTGGGGTAGTACATACATTTTATCTTTCAGTCATTTTATTTTGAAATAAATTCCATTACATTTTTAATTTCCAAAGGTATTACTTTATTCATTGAATGTTTCCTTTTTTTAAAATTTTTTTCTGTAGTTTTGGGCCAGGGCTGGGTTTGAACCCGCCACCTCCAGCATATGGGGCCGGCACCCTACTCCTTTGAGCCACAGGTGCCACTCCCTGAATGTTTCTTTTTTGTAGTGGGGCTATCTCTTCCATTTTGTTTTAATCACTTTGAAGATAACAA
>NW_003859718.1:0-1038 GCF_000181295.1 Otolemur garnettii | reverse complement strand
CGAGTCTCCTGCCTCAGCCTCCCAAGTAGCTGGGACCACAGGTGCCCGCCACAATGCCTGGCTATTTTTTGGTTGCAGCCGTCATTGTTATTTGGTGGGCCTGGGCTGGATTTGAACCTGCCACCTTAGGTGTACGTGGCTGGCGCCTTAGCCACTTGCGCCACAGGCACCGAGCTGTTTTATTTATTTTTTGAGATAGAGTCTCACTTTGTCATTCTTGTTAGAGTGTTGTGGCATCATAACTCATAGCAACCTCAAACTCCTGAGCTCAAGCAATTCTCTTGCCTCAGCTTCCCAAGTAGCTGGGACTACAGGCGCCTGCCATAATGCCCGGCTATTTTTAGAGGTGGGGTTTGTTTCTGGCTCAGGCAGGTCTCAAACCTGTGAGCTCAGGTAGTCCACTTGCCTTGGCCTCCTCCTCCTCCTGTAGGAGAGTGCGCTGGCATTATAGGTATGAGCTGCCTCACCCAACCAAACAAAGAATTATTTTTTATTATGTTTTTGGAGACAGAGTTTCACTTTGTCACCCCTGGTAGAGTGCTATGGCGTCATAGCTCACAGCAACCTCAAACTCTTTGGCTGAAGCTATTCTCTTGCCTCAGCCTCTCAAGCAGCTGGGGCTATAGGCACTACACAAAACCAGGCTATTTTTTTAAGAATCTTTTTTTTTCTTTTTAGAGACAGTTTCACCTTGTCGTCCTTGGTCGTGTGCTGTGGCATCACAGCTCACAGCATCCTCCAGCTCTTGGGCTTAGGTGATTCTCTTGCCTCAGCCTCCCGAGTAGCAGGGACTACAGGTGCCCACCACGCCTGGTATCTTTTGTTAGTAGTTTGGCTGGGGCTGTGTTTAAGAACCTGCCACTCTCGGTATATGGGGCAGGTGCCCTACTCACTGAACCACAGGCGCCGCCCAAGCCAGGCTATTTTTTTTTTTTTTTTTTTTAGACAGAGCCTCAAGCTGTCACCCTGGGCAGAGTGCCGTGGCATTACAGCTCACAGCAACCTCCAACTCCTGGGCTCAAGCGAGTCTCCTGCCTC
>NW_003859717.1:0-1038 GCF_000181295.1 Otolemur garnettii | reverse complement strand
AAAAAAAAAAAAATAGCCCGGCGTTGTGGTGGGCACCTGTGTTCCCAGCTATTTGGGAGACTGAGGTAAGAGAATCGCCTAAGCCCAGGAGTTAGAAGTTGCTTTGAGCTGTGTGACGCCATAGCACTCTACAGAGGGTGACAAAGTGAGACTATGTCTCTACAAAAAGAAAAAGAAAAAAAAAGAGCCTTAATAGTGGTGGTGCTGTAGCTCAGTGGGTAGGGCGCTGGCCACATACAGTGAGGCGGTGGGTTCGAACCCAGCCCAGGCTAGATAAACAACAATGACAACTGCAACAACAAAAAAATAGCCAGTAGTTGTGGCGGGCACCCGTATTCACAGCTACCTGGGAAGCAGAGGCAAGAGAATTGCTGAAGCTGAAGAGTTTTAGGTTGCTGTGAGCTGTGATGTCGAAGCACTCTACCAAGGGTGACATAGTGAGACTCTATCTCAAAAAAAAAAAAAAAAAGCCTTAATAGTTTCAAAGCCTGGAAAGCAGCAAAGATATCTTTGAGATCTTAGAGAACTGAATTAAAAAACATTATACATCCCAGTTCCTTCCAGCAGAGACTTTTTAAAGCATGGACATGACTTTAAGGATTTTGAGAAAACATCAATAGTTTTCATAAAGCTACAACGAACACCACAAGCCACAAATGTTGAAAACAGCCTGAAAATGCTACTGCATTGTACTATAGGAGGTACAGATAGGCTGTATCTACCTGTAAGAGAACATCTTTATCCCTAGTTAAAACTACCAGGTGTCAAACTCATCTTCCACTTACACAAGATGCACCAGTAATCCCCAGGATAATGAATTGTTCAAGTACTATGTTACATTTCTAACATCTCTTTGCGTATTTGATCTCAGTGGGCACTTGGGCTCTTTCAAATGCTGTAGGTCTATAGAACATCTTGAAAGAGGCTAGAACTAACCTGAAAATTGTCTTAAAACAATGAAGTTCCTAATAGAGCTCATTGGACACTATAAAAATATTTAAAGAAATTAATAAAAATATAAATGCAGTAACAGAGTTT
>NW_003859716.1:0-1038 GCF_000181295.1 Otolemur garnettii | reverse complement strand
ACCAATATTAATTCTTCCAATTCATGAACTCAGAATTTCTTTCCATTTATTTGCATTTTCTTCCATTTCTTTCATCAGTGTTTATAATTCTTAGTATATAGATATTTTACCTCTGGATAAATGTAAGCCTAAGTATTTTTGTAATATTATTGTAAATGGGATTGTTCTACTTGGACAGTTTGCCATTATGTTAGCAATACTCCTGACAGTTGTGTGTGACTTTGTCATCCTGCAACTTCAGTGCATGTGGCAGCCAGTTCAACAGTGAAGCACTGAAGGCTTTCTAGACATGAGGTCTGCCACCAGCAAACAGAAACCGTTTCACTTTTCACTTCCATATTTGAACACCTTTTTTTTTTCTTGCCCACCTGCTCTAGCTAGCATTTCTATTACTAGGCTGGATAGAAGTGAGAGGAGGGTGTTTTTATTTGGTTCCTGGTTTGTAGGAAAAGCTGCTAACTATTGACTGTTGCGCATGATGTTAGTTATGGTCTTGTCATGTATAGCCTTTAATGTACTGGAGAAATTTCTTCTATATCCAAATTGTTGAGAGTTTATATCACGAAAGCACGCTACACTCTCTAAGATGATTTTGCTGCATCATGGGATCATTGTGTGAATGTGGTAGACCAAGTTTACGGATTTTTGTTTGTTGAGGTGTCCTTGCATTTCAGGAATGAATCACACTGGATTACAGCAAATGGCCCCCTCCCCGTGCTTTTGGAGTTTTGAGCATTTTCTGTGTGTATCAGGGCCCTTGTTCTTTAATTTTCTTTTCTCATTTTGTCCTTTTTGGCTTTGGTATCAGGATAATGTGAGCCTCCAAAAATGAGTTTAAAAGTATTCCCTCCATTTAAGTGTTTTTGAAAGCATTGGAGAAGGATTAGCTTGAGTTCTTCAGATGTTTGAGAGAATTCACCAGTGACCCTTTAGGGTCTGAGCATGATTGATGAGAGACTTTGTAATACTGATTCAGTTTCCCTACTTAGTTAATTTGCATTTTCTATTTTTTTCATAATTCAGGCAAAGTAGGTTGTA
>NW_003859715.1:0-1038 GCF_000181295.1 Otolemur garnettii | reverse complement strand
TGCTATGGAATCACAGCTCACAGCAACCTCCAACTCCTGGGCTCAAGTAAGTCTCGTGCCTCTGCCTCCCAAATAGCTGGGACCACCACAATGCCCTGGCCATTTTTTGGTTGCAGCTGTCATTGTTGTTTGGTGGGTCTGGGCTGGATTTGAACCTGCCACCTTAGGTGTATGTGGCTGGCGCCTTAGCCACTTGAGCCACAGGCGCCGAGCCATGACTGGGTTTTCCATACAGTAAAACAACACTTTTCATATGGTTAAGCTGCCAACTTGAGACCCAGTTAAAATCATTTGTTTTCATCTTGCTTTCCACATTTAATGATGCTTTCCCTTCCATTTTAATTTAATTGTTTTAAAATTATGTAACACGTTTACCAAATGATTATTTCCAAAATCAAAGCTGTAGAACAGAATGAATTTAGAAAAGTGTAGTGTGCATTCCTGTCCCCTTCACCCTGCTTCCTTCTTCCCTCTGTAGATAAGTATCTGTGCTTCTCTTTGTTTTTCCTTCGATTTTTTCTTTGAAGTGCTATACATATATGTTTATGTAAGGGTTTGTGTATGCATATATATGCTATTTTTATTCTCTCCATTTTTTTTTTTTTTTTTTTTTTTTTACAGTGAGATGTGCACTGTTTTCCTCAGTTTAGAGGGCAGGGCCAACTCCTGGGCTCAAGTGAGCCTCTTGCCTCAGCCTCTGAGTAGTTGGAACTACAGATGTGTGGGACCACACCTGGCATATTCTCTCCATTCTTAATTAGAAGGGAGCATTCTATGTAAATTGTTCTGTGCCTTCTTTTTTTTTTTTTTTTTTTTTTTTTGAGACAGAGTCCCACAGTAGAGTGCTGGGGCATCACACAGCTCACAGCAACCTCCAACTCCTGGGCTCAAGTGAGTCTACTGCCTCAGCCTCCCAAGTAGCTGGGACCACAGGCATGCCTGGTCTTTCTAATTTGCCTTTTGGTTTCTTCTTTGACTTACTGGATATTTTGGAGAACTTCCAAAGTTCTGTTTTCACTGATTTCTTTTTTTCTTTGC
>NW_003859714.1:0-1038 GCF_000181295.1 Otolemur garnettii | reverse complement strand
GCGGCTAAGGTGCCAGCCACATACACCTAAGGTGGCGGGTTCGAATCCAGCCCAGGCCCACCAAACAACAATAATGGCTGCAACCAAAAAATAGCTGGGCATTGTGGCGGGCACCTGTAATCCCAGCTACTTGGGAGGCTGAGGCAGGAGACTCGCTTGAGCCCAGGAGTTGGAGGTTGCTGTGAGCTGTGAAGCCAGGGTACTCTACCCAGGGGCTCAGCTTGAGGCTCTATCTCAAAAAAGAAAAAAAAAATGTTATCAAAAATGGAGCAATTCCTATAGAGTTCATAACTATAAAAAAACACAGTGATCAAAAAATATTATATATAATAACAATATAATGCATTAAAACAGTTATCAATGAATAATATATAAACTACAAAAATTTCTTTCTCCTTTCTGATTTTTGTCCCTCTTGTGGTTATCATTGTAATTTTAAGTAATATTTTATATTTTGACTTTGAAATTTATTTAGTCATCAACTTAGCCACCTTCATAAAGCCTTTACCATGTACAGGTCTGGTTCTAAATGCTAGGAAGGGAGAGGGTGTATGAAGCAGTCTTTGCCCTCCTGGAATATACTGTCCAGTGTGCTTAACTTTATTCTCCTATGCTGAGTTAACCAGCACCCTCAGACACCCCACAATGAAAGGGGACTTTCAGATTTGTCTACTGCTCCCTTCTATACTATCTCTACTTCAAATATGAATATTTAGCATATATATAGCAATTTTTGCATTGTGGAGATTTATAATGTTTACATTTTACTGTATAAATCAATATTCCCAGATATGTCTATAGATTAATTAGAAAAATTGAAACCCAAAAGCCACATTTACAATAACAAACTGTAATGTACTCAACCTGCTTGGTCTCTGTGAAGCTGTGAAGGGTGACTAGACCCACAGAGAACACACAGATTTCTGGTATGAAAATGGCTCTATGGCTCCGCGCCTATAGCTCAACCGGCTAAGGCGCCAGCCACGTACACCTAAGGTGGCGGGTTCGAATCCCCAGCCCGGACCCGCCAAACAACAA
>NW_003859713.1:0-1038 GCF_000181295.1 Otolemur garnettii | reverse complement strand
CACCATGAGGCACGAGCCACATACACCTAAGGTGGCGGGTTCGAATCCAGCCTGGGCCCACCAAACAACAATGATGGCTGCAACCAAAAAAAAAAGCCAGGCATTGTGGCAGGGGCCTGTGGTCCCCGCTACTTGGGAGGCAGAGGCAGGAGACTCACTTGAGCCCAGGAGTTGGAGGTTGCTGTGAGCTGTGATGCCACAGCACTCTACCCAGGAGACAGCTTGAGGCTCTGTCTCAAAAGAAATAAAAAAAATAAAAAATGAAGGAAATTAAAAGTACAACTCCAGTGAACACACAAATTATAAGAAAGCAAAACAACCTCACTCTGGGAGGCCAAGGCAGGTGAATTGCCTGAGCTCACAAGTTCGAGACCAGCCTGAGCAAAAGGGAGATACCGCCCTCCCTCCCCACCCATCTCTAAAAAATAGCTGGGCACTGTGGCAGGTGCCTGTAGTCCCAGCTACTTGGGAGGCTAAAGCAAGAGAATCACTTCAGCCCAAGAGTTTGAGGTTGCCATAAGCTATGACGTCATAGCACTTTACTGAAGATGGCAGCTTGAGACTGTCTCAAAAAAAAAAAAAAAAAAAAAAAAACCAGCCTGTTGCTGACAGGGAGAAAGTTGCACTGGTACAAAAAGATCAAACTAACCACAGCTTAAAGATCAAACTTTCCTTTAAGCCAAAGTCTAACCCAGAGCATAGCCTAAGTCTCCTAATTTCTTGTAGAGGGGAAGAGTGGTAAGGAAGTTCCAGAAGAAAATCTGAAGCTAGTGGAGGTTAGTTTATGAGGTTTAAAAAACAAAGCCAGCTTCATAATATAAGAGTCCAAGGAGAAGCAGCAAGTGCTACAATAAATTATCCAGAAGATCTAGTAAGCCTATTGGTAAAGGTGGTTACAATAAACAACTGATTTTTCTTTTCTTTTTTTTTTCTTTTTTTTGACACGGAGCCTCAAGCTATCCCCCTGGGTAGAGTGCCATGGCATCACGCTCACAGCAACCTCCAACTTCTGGGCTCAAGTGAGTCTCCTGCCTCAGC
>NW_003859712.1:0-1038 GCF_000181295.1 Otolemur garnettii | reverse complement strand
GCAAAGAAAAAAAGAAATCAGTGAAAACAGAACTTTGGAAGTTCTCCAAAATATCCAGTAAGTCAAAGAAGAAACCAAAAGGCAAATTAGAAAGACCAGGCATGCCTGTGGTCCCAGCTACTTGGGAGGCTGAGGCAGTAGACTCACTTGAGCCCAGGAGTTGGAGGTTGCTGTGAGCTGTGTGATGCCCCAGCACTCTACTGTGGGACTCTGTCTCAAAAAAAAAAAAAAAAAAAAAAAAAGAAGGCACAGAACAATTTACATAGAATGCTCCCTTCTAATTAAGAATGGAGAGAATATGCCAGGTGTGGTCCCACACATCTGTAGTTCCAACTACTCAGAGGCTGAGGCAAGAGGCTCACTTGAGCCCAGGAGTTGGCCCTGCCCTCTAAACTGAGGAAAACAGTGCACATCTCACTGTAAAAAAAAAAAAAAAAAAAAAAAAATGGAGAGAATAAAAATAGCATATATATGCATACACAAACCCTTACATAAACATATATGTATAGCACTTCAAAGAAAAAATCGAAGGAAAAACAAAGAGAAGCACAGATACTTATCTACAGAGGGAAGAAGGAAGCAGGGTGAAGGGGACAGGAATGCACACTACACTTTTCTAAATTCATTCTGTTCTACAGCTTTGATTTTGGAAATAATCATTTGGTAAACGTGTTACATAATTTTAAAACAATTAAATTAAAATGGAAGGGAAAGCATCATTAAATGTGGAAAGCAAGATGAAAACAAATGATTTTAACTGGGTCTCAAGTTGGCAGCTTAACCATATGAAAAGTGTTGTTTTACTGTATGGAAAACCCAGTCATGGCTCGGCGCCTGTGGCTCAAGTGGCTAAGGCGCCAGCCACATACACCTAAGGTGGCAGGTTCAAATCCAGCCCAGACCCACCAAACAACAATGACAGCTGCAACCAAAAAATGGCCAGGGCATTGTGGTGGTCCCAGCTATTTGGGAGGCAGAGGCACGAGACTTACTTGAGCCCAGGAGTTGGAGGTTGCTGTGAGCTGTGATTCCATAGCA
>NW_003859711.1:0-1038 GCF_000181295.1 Otolemur garnettii | reverse complement strand
GAGGCAGGAGACTCGCTTGAGCCCAGGAGTTGGAGGTTGCTGTGAGCTGTAATGCCACGGCACTCTGCCCAGGGTGACAGCTTGAGGCTCTGTCTAAAAAAAAAAAAAAAAAAAATAGCCTGGCTTGGGCGGCGCCTGTGGTTCAGTGAGTAGGGCACCTGCCCCATATACCGAGAGTGGCAGGTTCTTAAACACAGCCCCAGCCAAACTACTAACAAAAGATACCAGGCGTGGTGGGCACCTGTAGTCCCTGCTACTCGGGAGGCTGAGGCAAGAGAATCACCTAAGCCCAAGAGCTGGAGGATGCTGTGAGCTGTGATGCCACAGCACACGACCAAGGACGACAAGGTGAAACTGTCTCTAAAAAGAAAAAAAAAGATTCTTAAAAAAATAGCCTGGTTTTGTGTAGTGCCTATAGCCCCAGCTGCTTGAGAGGCTGAGGCAAGAGAATAGCTTCAGCCAAAGAGTTTGAGGTTGCTGTGAGCTATGACGCCATAGCACTCTACCAGGGGTGACAAAGTGAAACTCTGTCTCCAAAAACATAATAAAAAATAATTCTTTGTTTGGTTGGGTGAGGCAGCTCATACCTATAATGCCAGCGCACTCTCCTACAGGAGGAGGAGGAGGCCAAGGCAAGTGGACTACCTGAGCTCACAGGTTTGAGACCTGCCTGAGCCAGAAACAAACCCCACCTCTAAAAATAGCCGGGCATTATGGCAGGCGCCTGTAGTCCCAGCTACTTGGGAAGCTGAGGCAAGAGAATTGCTTGAGCTCAGGAGTTTGAGGTTGCTATGAGTTATGATGCCACAACACTCTAACAAGAATGACAAAGTGAGACTCTATCTCAAAAAATAAATAAAACAGCTCGGTGCCTGTGGCGCAAGTGGCTAAGGCGCCAGCCACGTACACCTAAGGTGGCAGGTTCAAATCCAGCCCAGGCCCACCAAATAACAATGACGGCTGCAACCAAAAAATAGCCAGGCATTGTGGCGGGCACCTGTGGTCCCAGCTACTTGGGAGGCTGAGGCAGGAGACTCG
>NW_003859710.1:0-1038 GCF_000181295.1 Otolemur garnettii | reverse complement strand
GCTGAGGCAGGAGACTCACTTGAGCCCAGAAGTTGGAGGTTGCTGTGAGCGTGATGCCATGGCACTCTACCCAGGGGGATAGCTTGAGGCTCCGTGTCAAAAAAAAGAAAAAAAAAAGAAAAGAAAAATCAGTTGTTTATTGTAACCACCTTTACCAATAGGCTTACTAGATCTTCTGGATAATTTATTGTAGCACTTGCTGCTTCTCCTTGGACTCTTATATTATGAAGCTGGCTTTGTTTTTTAAACCTCATAAACTAACCTCCACTAGCTTCAGATTTTCTTCTGGAACTTCCTTACCACTCTTCCCCTCTACAAGAAATTAGGAGACTTAGGCTATGCTCTGGGTTAGACTTTGGCTTAAAGGAAAGTTTGATCTTTAAGCTGTGGTTAGTTTGATCTTTTTGTACCAGTGCAACTTTCTCCCTGTCAGCAACAGGCTGGTTTTTTTTTTTTTTTTTTTTTTTTTGAGACAGTCTCAAGCTGCCATCTTCAGTAAAGTGCTATGACGTCATAGCTTATGGCAACCTCAAACTCTTGGGCTGAAGTGATTCTCTTGCTTTAGCCTCCCAAGTAGCTGGGACTACAGGCACCTGCCACAGTGCCCAGCTATTTTTTAGAGATGGGTGGGGAGGGAGGGCGGTATCTCCCTTTTGCTCAGGCTGGTCTCGAACTTGTGAGCTCAGGCAATTCACCTGCCTTGGCCTCCCAGAGTGAGGTTGTTTTGCTTTCTTATAATTTGTGTGTTCACTGGAGTTGTACTTTTAATTTCCTTCATTTTTTATTTTTTTTATTTCTTTTGAGACAGAGCCTCAAGCTGTCTCCTGGGTAGAGTGCTGTGGCATCACAGCTCACAGCAACCTCCAACTCCTGGGCTCAAGTGAGTCTCCTGCCTCTGCCTCCCAAGTAGCGGGGACCACAGGCCCCTGCCACAATGCCTGGCTTTTTTTTTTGGTTGCAGCCATCATTGTTGTTTGGTGGGCCCAGGCTGGATTCGAACCCGCCACCTTAGGTGTATGTGGCTCGTGCCTCATGGTG
>NW_003859709.1:0-1038 GCF_000181295.1 Otolemur garnettii | reverse complement strand
TTGTTGTTTGGCGGGTCCGGGCTGGGGATTCGAACCCGCCACCTTAGGTGTACGTGGCTGGCGCCTTAGCCGGTTGAGCTATAGGCGCGGAGCCATAGAGCCATTTTCATACCAGAAATCTGTGTGTTCTCTGTGGGTCTAGTCACCCTTCACAGCTTCACAGAGACCAAGCAGGTTGAGTACATTACAGTTTGTTATTGTAAATGTGGCTTTTGGGTTTCAATTTTTCTAATTAATCTATAGACATATCTGGGAATATTGATTTATACAGTAAAATGTAAACATTATAAATCTCCACAATGCAAAAATTGCTATATATATGCTAAATATTCATATTTGAAGTAGAGATAGTATAGAAGGGAGCAGTAGACAAATCTGAAAGTCCCCTTTCATTGTGGGGTGTCTGAGGGTGCTGGTTAACTCAGCATAGGAGAATAAAGTTAAGCACACTGGACAGTATATTCCAGGAGGGCAAAGACTGCTTCATACACCCTCTCCCTTCCTAGCATTTAGAACCAGACCTGTACATGGTAAAGGCTTTATGAAGGTGGCTAAGTTGATGACTAAATAAATTTCAAAGTCAAAATATAAAATATTACTTAAAATTACAATGATAACCACAAGAGGGACAAAAATCAGAAAGGAGAAAGAAATTTTTGTAGTTTATATATTATTCATTGATAACTGTTTTAATGCATTATATTGTTATTATATATAATATTTTTTGATCACTGTGTTTTTTTATAGTTATGAACTCTATAGGAATTGCTCCATTTTTGATAACATTTTTTTTTTCTTTTTTGAGATAGAGCCTCAAGCTGAGCCCCTGGGTAGAGTACCCTGGCTTCACAGCTCACAGCAACCTCCAACTCCTGGGCTCAAGCGAGTCTCCTGCCTCAGCCTCCCAAGTAGCTGGGATTACAGGTGCCCGCCACAATGCCCAGCTATTTTTTGGTTGCAGCCATTATTGTTGTTTGGTGGGCCTGGGCTGGATTCGAACCCGCCACCTTAGGTGTATGTGGCTGGCACCTTAGCCGC
>NW_003859708.1:0-1038 GCF_000181295.1 Otolemur garnettii | reverse complement strand
GTCAGGGTTCCATCAGGAAATAGCATAGTGTGCTCTGCTTTGGGTAATCTGGTGACTTTCATAAAGGGGCTAAATCAAGGGTGTGGGCAGGTCCAGTGGATACATAGGGAGAGTGCAGTGCCCAGGGGCTGGCAACACTGGGCTCATACAATCTCTGGACCTGAAGGACTGGGGGAAGCCTTAACTTGAACCTGGAGGGAGAGGGTTATGGAGGTGTCTCCTTAGAAGAGCCCTGACCTTCATCGAGTGCAGGGTTTCTCAACCCAGTGAATCTTTGTAGAGGGTCTGGCCTATGTGCATAGTAGGATATTTATCAACATCCTTGACCTCTACCTGCTAGCTGCTAGGAGCACCCCAAGTTCCAGTCGTGGTAACTAACGATGTCTCCAGACATTGCCAAATGTTCCCTGAGGGGCATCATTACCCCTAATTAAAAACCACTGACTTATAGATGAAGCCAACTTATGCAGACCCTCATGGATGATGGCACTCAATTTTCAACTCCTCTTTCCTTTCAATGTTCTCCTAGGATTTCCCATTCAGCAAGACTCGCCCAGAAGCCAGAGGCCAAGGAACATGCTGATGCTCTCCAACAAGGCAGTTCTGAGACTGAGAGCGGGCAGAGAGTGGTAGGCCATGGGCACAATGGGACAAATGGAGACCCAGCACAGGTAGTGAATGCCACTGATAAGACCCTGGTACTGAGGATCCCATTGCCTAATGGTGAGCAAGGTGGGTGAAGGGGCAGAGAATGGACAAATACATACATGAGAGAATTTCTGAGCAGGATTAGGAGTACAAAAACAAACAAAAGATCAGAATGATACAATGGTGGGTGGCTGAGCTCTCTAGGGAGGTGACAGTTAAGCTAAGACCTAAATGACACTGATACAGTGGGGCCAACCTGGTAAGTATGGGGGTTATCTGGAGGAGCAGAACATTCTAAGCCAAAGGAACAGCGTGTGAAAAGGCTCTGACATCTGTATTTACTCATTTATTTGCTTTTATAATACTTTGCTGGGGTATAATTTTTACATG
>NW_003859707.1:0-1038 GCF_000181295.1 Otolemur garnettii | reverse complement strand
ATGTCACCTCTCTGGGATTTACTGAATGATACTAACTTTAGGGCCTCTTTCTCTACAACCTATCATTTCTGCCCACTGTGTTTGAAAAAAAATGAATGTGCCTACCCTTCATTCCATGGTTTCATTTTATGCTCTTTCTCTTGGACTGCTTGCTCATTTAGTTTTATGACTCTCTACCTTTTGAATGGTCAATTTCCAAAAGAACATTTCTGTTCTCTGGGTCCTGAATCTCCAAATTCCTAACTTTTATCTAACTTTCTTATCATCATCACCATCATCATATAAAAAGTCAAACTCTTCACATACCCTTCATCATCTCTTCTTCCTATGCATCTGGATCACATCTGACCCTAATTGTTGATATTTCTAATACTGCAGGTAGTACTATAATAACTCAGGTCAACCCAATTTGCAAAGTGGCATCATCTTTGATTCTCCTCAGCCACCTTTTTATTCTAGGCTTTCTTGATATACCGACTTAGACTTTTGTGCTAGAATTTCTCTTAAATCGTCCTAAAACACTATTTCACAATACTTCACATGCGTATACTGTCCTTCCCAAAACACTCTTTCAAAACGCATTATACCCAAATTTAAAAGAAAGCATTTCAGTGCCCCTATGCCAACAGAATAAACTTCCAATTATTCAACCTGAAATATAATATTTACTCAACTGTTCTACAAATGTTTATTATCAATTATGCAAAGTTACATCCTTCATAGAGTTAAAACCTTGGAAAATCCAGTTACAATTACCTCTCCCTTTCTAGTCAAAAAATACGTATTGGGCGGTGCCTGTGACTCAGTGGGTAGGGTGCCAGCCCCATATGGTGAGGGTGGCGGGTTCAAACCCGGCCCCGGCCAAACTGCAACAAAAAATAGCCAGGTGTTGTGGTGGGCGCCTGTAGTCCCAGCTACTCGGGAGGCTGAGGCAGAAGAATTGCCTACGCCCAGGAGCTGGAGGTTGCTGTGAGCTGTGTGATGCCACAGCACTCTACCGAGGGCAATAAAGTGAGACTCTGCCTCTACAAAAAAAAT
>NW_003859706.1:0-1039 GCF_000181295.1 Otolemur garnettii | reverse complement strand
TATATATGTTATCACAGATTTTTTTTCTCCTTCAGGTTGTTTTCCAGTTAGAATGTGATCAATACTATTATAGATCAATGCTATTCTAAGGCCTGATCAAGATTTGTAGAATTTTTCATTCATTTATTTCTCTCTGTCTCTCTTTCTTCTTCTTCTTTTTTTTTTTGGGGGTGTGTGGGGGGGTCTTTTTGCAGATGGGGAAATAAGGCAGAAACACTAAGAATTTACACAGCAAGAATAGCTAAAAATCTTTACTGAGCTGTATTTTCTATAAGCTACTTTTCAGAATGCACAACGAGATTCCAATTTATGTGAGGGCTGCAAGGTCAAATTTCAAAAACAGTCTCCAGTATTAATTTGGATTCAATTGGAAGGAAGAATTTGAAATGACAAAAAATTACAAATGGAAAATGCTATTAGAACCGGTGGAGTATAGTGGAAAATGATTGTGTTGGAAGCCAGGTGAGAGTTTAATCCTGGAGCTAAACTCACATTACCATTGCAGTCTCAGCCTCTTGGAGCCTGCCTTTCCTTATCTGCAAAATAACGGTGTAATTAAATGGGCCAGAAAGAACACAGAAATCTTCCTCAGTTTAAAGATAGATAAGAATGATGAATCAGATTGCTATTACTTTGGTTAACCTGAAAAAAAGATCAGAGAATAGGGGCTGGGCATTGTGGCTCATGCCTGTAATCTCAGCACCCTGGGAATCCAAGCCACAGAGCGTCACTCGAGCTTAAAAGTTTGAGACCAGCCTGAGTAAGAGTAACACCTTCAGACCTCATCACTACTAAAAATAGATGTGTGTGGGTATCTGTAGTTCCAGCTATTTGTGAGGCTGAGGCAGGAGGATCACTTGAGCCCAGGGGTTTGAGGTTGTTGTGAGGTAGGTTGAGGGTTGAGGCCATGACTAGGGCCTGGGCTATAAAGCAACACTCCGTCTAAAAAAAAAAAAAAAGAAAGAAAGAAAATATATTCAGTATTCAGGATACCAAAAAAAAGTAGAACTGAATCTCCAAGCCCATGTCCTTGGTCCTC
>NW_003859705.1:0-1039 GCF_000181295.1 Otolemur garnettii | reverse complement strand
CTGGCACAAAAACAGAGAGGTAGCTCTATGGAGAAGAATAGAGAGTCAAGAGATGAACCCAGCTACTTACTGCTATATGACCTTTGACAAACCAGTTAAAAACATTGAATGGGGAAAAAAATCCGTATTTAATAAATAGTGCTGGACAAACTGGCTGGCGACCTGCAGAAAACTGAAAGTGGACCCACACCTGTCACCACTAACTAAGATAGACTTTCATTGGATTAAAGACTTAAATTTAAGACACGAAATTATAAAAACACTAAAAGAAAGTGTAGGGAAAACTCTTAATGAAATTGGCCTGGGCGAATATTTTATGAGGAGAACCCCCCCGGGCAATTGAAGCAACATCAAAAATATTCTACTGGGACCTCCTCAAATTAAAAAGCTTCTGCACAGCCAAGAACATAGTAAGTAAAGCAAGCAGACAGCCTTCATAATGGGAAAAGATATTTGCTGGTAATGCTTCCAGCAAAGGTCTAATAACCAGAATCCACAGAGAACTGAAACGTATTAGTAAGAAGAAAATAAGTGATCCCATGCCAGGGTGCGCAAGAGACTTAAAGAGAAACTTCTCTGAAGAACGCAGACACATGGCCTACCAACATACGAAAAAATGCTCATCATCCCTAATCATCAGAGAAATGCAAATCAAAACTATTTTGAGATATCACCTAACACCAGTAAGATTAGCCCATATCACAAAATCCCCAAATCTCAGATGCTGGTGGGGATGTGGAGAAAAGGGAATGCCTCTACACTGCTCGTGGGAATGCAAACTAATATGTCCCTTTTGGAAAGTCATATGGCAAACACTTAGAAATCTAAATATAGAACTGCCATTTGATCCCATATTTCCTCTGCTAGGTATAGATCAAGAAAATCAAAAATCATGCTACAATACAGATATCTGTACCAGAATGTTCATTGCAGCCCAATTCACAATTGCTAGGTCATGGAAGAAGCCCAAGTGCCCATCGACCCATGAACAGATCAATAAATTGTGGTATATGTACACCATGGACTATTATGCAGCCCT
>NW_003859704.1:0-1039 GCF_000181295.1 Otolemur garnettii | reverse complement strand
TGTCAGCCTGGAAAAAGATTTTATGAAGAAGACTTAAGTGGCAATCACAACAATAACAAAAATAAGCAAATAGGACTTAATTAAACTGAAAAGTTTTTGCACAGCTAAGGACACAATAGTTAAAGCAAATAGACAACCTTCAGAATGGGAGAAGATATTTGCATGTTACAGATTTGACAAGGGCTTGATAATTAGGATCCATAGACACTCAAATTAATCAACAAAGAAAGAGGAAACAATACCATCTAGCACTGGGCAAAAGACATGAACAGAACACTCTCTGAGGGAGACAGACAAATGGCTAACAAACATATGAAAAAATGCTCATCATCCCTAATCATCAGAGAAATGCAAATCAAAACAAATGTAAGACATCACTTAACCCCAATAAGAATAGGCCACATTACAAAGTCTCAGAGTTGCAGATGCTGGCATGAGTGTGGAGTGAGAGAGGGACAATTTCACACTGTTGCTGGGACTGCAAACTCATACAGCCTCTTTGGAAAGAAGTATGGAGAATCCTCAAAGCATTCAAATCAGACTTTCCATTTAACACCATAATCTACCACTAGGCATCTACCCAGAAGAAAAAAAAAATCATGTTATCATAAAGACATTTGCACTATAATGTTTATTGTAGCTCAATTTATGATCATGAACATGCGGAAACATCCTAAATGCCCATCAATTCAGGAATGTATTAACAATCTGTGGTACATGTATACCAGGGAGTACTATTCAGCCATAAGAAAAGGTGGTGGCTTTACATCTTTTGTATTAACCTAGATAGAGATGAAACACATTCTTCTTAGTAAAGTATCACAAGAATGGAAAAGCAAATATCCAATTTTACTCAATTTTATTATGAAGCCAGTAGATGATTGAATACACACCCACATAGAAGAAAAACTTAATTCTATTCAAGTTGAGGGGAAACAAGGGAAATGGAAGAGGAGGGGGAAATTGGTGTACTCCCATTTAAAGGGCACCAAGTAGGGATGAACGGCACACCTTTTGGGGGTGGGACACAACTACAAGA
>NW_003859703.1:0-1039 GCF_000181295.1 Otolemur garnettii | reverse complement strand
GGGGGGGGGGCTTTTGAGGTATTTAGGGAACTCCTGAGTAGTCTGTAAGGGCTGGTCTCATCTTCTTTCTAAGAGGGACAGCCCAGGCTCTGAGCTTGGATAAACCCTTATGCCATTGCAGCGGTGTTGGACTCTCAGAGTGGTGCTTGAATTGAGTCTGAGGGCTTACATTATTTGGGGGCTCGTCCGGGATTCCAGCCCCTCTCTGAGAGACTCCTGACATTGGAGGGACACCAATCAGTGAGAATTGACTGCTTGCAAGCTGTGTGGTGTTGTCCGTGTGTCCAGTCTTTGTGTTTATATTTTTCTGGGACATGGCTGGAAGGGGAGGTGAACGCGCTGCGGCCCTGAGCTGTGAGGGGGGAGAAGAGACGTCTTCTGTTATTCAGGCATTTTTCTCTAAGAAGGTCCAGGAACCAGGGAGCGGAACACTCCCAGGGAGAAGTGGTAAAAACCTGGGAGGTGGTGAAAGTCTCCCACCTGAAGAGTGGGTGAGCGGTTCCTTGTAACCAAGGCTGGGGATCCTGGCCAGTGTGGGTTCAAGTCCCCCTGGCCAGTGTATGCTATTTGTACTGTTTAAGTTGTCTACGTGAAAGTTTCTCTGATAATAACTTACTTCCTCTTCTGGCTAGAAACCGAAAAACTGCTTTTCTATGTGCCCTATCCCTTATAAAGTGAATGAGTGACTGAGGGAGTGAAAGAGTATCTGTGTGGCCCCATGGCTTTTGTGGCTATGGGGTCCGATTGGGCCTTCCCCTGCAGTTCCACGGCCTTATCATACGGCTTAGTGGCAGGCCCCTTGGGGCAACCTGGCATGGGGTTTATACCGCCCTGCCTAAGCTAAGATACGGGCTTTTACCCCTTTGGGGGCGTGGCCAGGAAGGCACCTGAATAAAAGCCAGGTACTTAGTACCTGACCAAATTGTGTCTACATCTAAAATCTGTCTGTTCACCTCTCTGCCCATTTGTTCACCTTTTACACTGTATTGGCCAAAATTCTTCTAGTTTGTCTGTCAACATAACTTCCTCTTTTCCGAGG
>NW_003859702.1:0-1040 GCF_000181295.1 Otolemur garnettii | reverse complement strand
ATTTGAGGTTGCTATGAGCTGTGATGCCATGGCACTCTACCAAGGGCAACATAGTGAAACTCTCTCTCTTAGAAACCCCCCAAAACAAATTTTAATGTGGAACGGCAGTACAGTGTAATGACTTAATGATATGCACATCTTTCTTTTTATTTATTTTTTTTTTTTGTGAGAGTGCGGTGGAGTCACAGCTCATAGCAACCTCCAGCTCTTGGGCTTAGGCAATTCTCTTGCTTCAATCTCCTGAGTAGCTGGGACTACAGGCACCTGCCACAATGCCGGGCTATTTTTTTGTTGCAGTTTGGCTGGGGCCAGGTTTGAACCCGCCATCCTTGGTATATGGGGCCAATGCCCTATCCTGAGCGTGAAGCCAGCTCTTGGTGTTGCTTTAGTGCAATTGCTATTTGCCATTGATGATCGTTCTTCTCTCCCTTTGGGGGAGTAAGAGGGAGAGAACGCAGTCTGAGTGGTTTTCCGTTTGAACTATTGTGACAATAGATGTGCGATTTTATTTTTTGGCTTCTTATGTAGCTATTATTTTAGGGTAGTGGTTGTGGATTTTGTGTAAGATGTGAGGTTTGAGATTGGGAAGTTATATTGTATTTTCTTTTTCAGCTGTTTTTGTAGGTTAGCTTTCTTTTAAGTTTTTTTTGAGTGTATTACTCTTTTCATTTGTTACTGCTTTTCTTGACACTGAGCTGTTTTTTATTTGTCATTTTTTGTAGAGTGTTCTAAGCTCAGGTTAGCTGACCGACTCCTTGTATTCTTTCGGTATTAAGATTTTTAATTGAGGTTTGGCGCCTATAGCTCAACCAGCTAAGGCGCCAGCCACGTACACCTAAGGTGGCGGGTTCCAATCCCCAGCCCGGACCCGCCAAACAAAGCCCATACCTGATCTTTGAATGCCTCAATTTATCCATCTATAAAACTAGGATGATGAATAATTATATTTCTCTCATATGTAAAGCACTTAGGTTGATGCCAGTATGTGGAAGCCTTCAATAAATAGTAACTAGAAACCAGTATAGTTTTTTTAGTACTTG
>NW_003859701.1:0-1040 GCF_000181295.1 Otolemur garnettii | reverse complement strand
GAGGCAAGAGAATTGCTTAATCCCAAGAATTTGAGGTTGCTGTGAGCTGTGATGTCACGACACTCTGAGGTGACATAATGAGACTCTGTCTCAAATAAAAGCAAATCTCAGACACGCTATTCCCTCTAGAATTGGAGGTTGCTGTGAGCTGTAATGCCACGGCAGTCTACCCAGGGGGACAGCTTGAGGCTCTGTCTCAAAAAAAAAAAAAAAAAAAAAAAAAAAATCCTAAATTTAATTTTTTAAAATTAAATAATTAGATCTACTCAGTTATATAAAAGACTGTCAAATAATAATACCAGATCTTCTTTCAGCTACATTATGAGTTTGTTATTAATATAAATATTTCAAAAATTATATAGATTCACAAAATCTAATTAGTTTTTTTTTTTTTTTTGTAGAGACAGAGTCTCACTTTTTCCCGCTCGGGAGAGGGCCATGGCATCACAGCTCACCTTGAACCCCCAACTCCTGGGTTTAGGCGATTCTCTTGCCTCAGCCTCCCAAGTAGCTGGGACTACTGGTGCCTACAACGCCCGGCTATTTTTTGTAGCAGTTTGGCTAGAGCCAGGTTCGAACTCACCACCCTCAGTATATGGGGCTGGCACTCTACACACTGAGCCACAGGCACTGCCCGAAAGTACTAAAATTTTTATAGTCATGAAACTTCATTGCTTTTAAAGTCTTTAATTATCACTGTGGCTAAATACATATTACTTTATAATGATCTGTGATTCTGTTTTGATTAAATATTTTTAACATTTTGACATCTTTGACTAGTTTCCCCAAGATCAAAGTTCTAAATTTTTTTTTTCTTGGCCAGGGCCGGGTTTGAACCCACCACCTCCAGTATATGGGGGCAGCGCCCTACTCCTTTAAGCCACAGGCGCAGCTCTCAAAATCCTAAATTTGGCTCGGCGCCTATAGCTCAACGGGCTAAGGCGACAGCCACGTACACCTAAGGCGGCGGGTTCGAATCCCCAGCCCGGACCCGCCAAACAACAATGACGGCTGCAACCAAAAAATAGCCGGGCGTTGTG
>NW_003859700.1:0-1040 GCF_000181295.1 Otolemur garnettii | reverse complement strand
ATCATCAGGCTATCCCTGCCATACCTAACAAACTTCTCGTCAAGATATTTTATACATTTTTGCTTCTGCTTTAATGGTTCACTTTTCCTGTTAAGGTGTTGCCTCTGACCTGCTTACATTTTGAGAACTCTATTCTCTTCCTAATCCCACTCAAGTCTTACCTCCCATAGCATTTTCAAATCATCTCAGATAGAAATGATCATTTTCCTTTGTTACCTGATTGACCTGTATGGCTTCTCATGACTGAAAGATTTTTGTTAGTAGCATCTTGGGAAAAAAAAATGGAAAATAATGACCACCTATTCCATTACTATAATACAAATGAGTATCAAGTAGATTTCACATATGTAGAAATAACATATGAATAACAAATGTTAGCTCTGTTTTGAATAGTAGTAAACTTATGTACTGAGATTCTGAGTTATTACTCCCTGTACTGATGACACTGATGTTTCTTTCTAGATAAATAGGCTGATACAGAAGTAAATAGTCAATAAATTCCTATCGCCAGTGAATCAACATTACAACTTAATATAATTAAGAATTCTGTACATTTGTGAATTTTTCATGTGTGTTAAATTAAGTACATGCCTTCTTTCAAGTTGAAGTTAATTAAACAAAATGTGATATCTAGACACTTTATGCAAATACATTACTTAAGAGAAAGAGAATGAAATACATACAATGGATTTTGACAAAGAATAAGTTTACTATCTGTATTTGCTACCATGAAACACAAAGAAAATCATTTGTTGCAATATTCTAAAATTTTCCAAACATCACTTTTTTATATATTAAATGGATAATGATTTTCGATGAGTGTACTTACCGGGTGACTGCCAGGGTGAGTGGGACAGCAGCAAAGGAAGAAAATATAATTATAGAGGACATGAAAGCGATGAACAAAGGTGATTTATAGCATTTTGTATCACATTTCCCAAGGTTGGCATCAATAAAGTCACCGTCTTTGTCTGCAGATATTAGTCCCTCTTTAATGCAAGAACAATTGTAGTACGTCTGTAAATATATTAAAGAAGGGA
>NW_003859699.1:0-1040 GCF_000181295.1 Otolemur garnettii | reverse complement strand
ACCAGCTGCTGTTTGTAAAGCCAAACAATAAAATGCACTTAATGAAAGGAATGTGCTGACGGCAGTGTTTATTGTTTAAAAAAATAATAATCATGGGGGAGAGGGAGTGGTGAATAAAATCTAATGTATGCCAGAAGAATACAATTATTATTTCTGAATAATTGGAACATACAATCTTTTAAAAATCTCTTTGAATATTCCCGTACTTCCCAAATTTCCTTTACCATGCATATATTACACTGACGATTAAATGACTGTGGATCTAGAAAGCCTTAAAATGGGGCTGGCCTCATAGTGAATGCTCACATGTGAGCTTTTACTGTGGTTAATATGATGTTACATTTATAATAACAAAAATATTTTTTAAACTCTAATTATAATGAAATATTTGTGTAACCAGTTGTGTGCCGTCTGTCCTCCATAGACTATGGTCCTGAAAGACCCCATCCGTCCCATACGCACCTGCTCCAGTACCCAGAGCTGTGAGGAAGGGCTCCCCCAGTGTTGCTTTGGACCCTCAAAGATCAGATTTCTAATACTTTCTCTTATTTCAGTTTCCTAGCAGGAAAGTCACCAGTGAAAAAGCTGTTAAAATGTTAGCTGCTCCCTGTTGAGAATTTTATGTTTTTATGAGTGTTGAAATGTATGTAAAATGAAGAAATCACATAAATGTTAAAAAGGTATGTTGTTAAACCAGAAATATGCTTATTTTATGAAGAAAATAGCACTGTGGTTTCCTTAAAATTTTTTCAAAAGTTATAGTTTTCAAAATTTAGAACATGAAGGACTCAATAATGAAGGTGATGAGACAGGCATTCTTTTTGACCTGTCCTAGGATTACAACTGTGAGCAGGAAGATGGGCCTTTTTTTTTTTTTTTTTTTGAGACAGAGCCTCAAGCTGTCCCCCTGGGTAGAGTGCTGTGGCATTACAGCTCACAGCAACCTAGCCGTGTGTCTGCAATGCACTTTCCTATCTCCTCCTCCTCCAGTTCAGCCCACTACTCTGCCCCTCCGAAGGGGAAGTCTGTCCCATTTCTTG
>NW_003859698.1:0-1040 GCF_000181295.1 Otolemur garnettii | reverse complement strand
AATATGATAAGAATAGATAAAGGAAATTAAAAATACTCTTGTATCTACTAGAGAGAGAGGGAACTGGAATAAAGAGAGACAAGAAAGAGGGAGGGGATAGCTTAGCTGTTGCAGAGGCAATTATTTTGGGAGAGATGAGAAAGGTAGAAGAGTCTCTGTCCAAAGAGATAATGCACTGGAGTGAAATATAGAGAAAGAATAAATGAGGCTAAAATACCGTAACAAAAAAATACAGGAGCCCTTGTTTTTGATGAAAATAAAAATAGAAAGTTAAGAAAAGAACCAATCATGCAAATAAGCAAGAAACAAAACACATCAATACAAAATATTGTAAAGCTTTAAATAACCAAAAATAAGCAACCTCGGTAACAAATGAAAAAACAAAACAAAAAAGTAAATACTAACAAGAAAAAAATAAACAAAATAAGATTGTTATTAATTAATTACATATTACCCATATACATAAAAAGCATATGTACGTATATACATACATATATGGGGAGGCTCTAATTTTAGTAGGGAAAAATTTGTGTTGCAATATATTGCCGAACATCAGGTGGCGCTGTAGTTCGACGGGACAGACAACCCAGCTGATGCCCTCTCTCTAGACTCCAGGCATACACCAGTTCCCCAACTTAAATATGCACAGTGATCACCTGATTATTTCCTCAGCAATCAGATTCTGCCAGGTTGGGAACTCAGATGTCTCCTGAAACCTTCAGTGACTGGTCTCACTGTGCCCCCAGGCAACAGTTCCTGTGGGGTGTTGGAGTCCCTGAGCATATCACAACTAGGGGACTGATCCTAGCAGATGGAACTAAAGTGGCTTTGTTCCTGTAGGGGGCCCGGCCTCATGACCTTGCTGTAATGACAGACCCCTTGCTACCAGGACCTTCTCAGACTGGCTGTCTCTACCACTGCCAAACTGGTGGCAAATCCATTCCAGCCAGCCCTCAAATCTGGCTGCTATATACTGTAGGCAATCCACTCTCCACACTTCCCCTGAGAACTGAAAGCTGCAAAAAAGCTTCCTCACGTCC
>NW_003859697.1:0-1040 GCF_000181295.1 Otolemur garnettii | reverse complement strand
TTCTCATTATTGGTCTTCGAAGGTATATACTTTGTATTGTTCGCCATCCCATCTTTTTGTAGCTCTGTCTTGCTTCCATATTTCACTATCATTACTTGTTTTTAAGACTTTCTTCTTTTCTACACCCACTGAATATAGATATTCCCCATTGTTCTTTACGTTACCATCTCTATTGATGTTTAACAACTGCTTCCACTCAGCTATCACTGCCAAGCACAACTCCTACAGTAGAGAATAGCCTATATACAGAGGGTGCCAAGAAATGCATAAACATTTTAAGAAAGGAAAAAAAAAGCTACGTTGAAATTATAATACTCCAGTCATATTTGACTTCTGCAACTACAAGTAATACAATATACAAGATTGAAATGTTATTGGTGTATATTGAGTATTATAATTTTAATACAGTTTTTTCCTTTCCTAAAATGTGTATACATTTTTTTGGCACCCTCTGTATATGGATGCCCTATATGCTTCTTGAGAAGCTCCAAATATAAATTCATCTTCCCCCACAAAATGGCTCTACTGTTTTATGTCATCATCCTCTGGACAATTATATTCAAGTTACTTATTCCTCAGCTTTTAAACTACCCACTTAATTCCATCTTCCCAGGTTCTATCTTCCTTTAATATTCCTAAATCAAAGATGAAAATTTTCAGCTATAAGAAATAGAATCCCAGTTAAAATCAGCTGAAAAATAGGGATTTATTTTTCTCACCATAGAGAACTTGAGGCAGGAGACTGCTGAGATGTACTCAGAGCTCAGTTATGTCTGAGTGACATCTCCAGAATTTTCTTAAAAATTTGTTAAGACTTCTCACATCTCGGTCACAAGATAGTCGTCCCAAATCCAAATATCTCATTTCTATTTAGGGTAGAGGGAAGGAAGAAGGGAAAAGCAGCAGGGCAGCTTCATCTGTCCCTTTCATCCTAAGTGCTAAATCTTTCCCAGAAAAACCTAGCAGATTCCTGCTGATGACTCACGGCTTTCTGAAGTGGCAGCTAAGAAAGAGCATGACTAAGAAAATATTTCACATTT
>NW_003859696.1:0-1040 GCF_000181295.1 Otolemur garnettii | reverse complement strand
CAAGAAATGGGACAGACTTCCCCTTCGGAGGGGCAGAGTAGTGGGCTGAACTGGAGGAGGAGGAGATAGGAAAGTGCATTGCAGACACACGGCTAGGTTGCTGTGAGCTGTAATGCCACAGCACTCTACCCAGGGGGACAGCTTGAGGCTCTGTCTCAAAAAAAAAAAAAAAAAAAGGCCCATCTTCCTGCTCACAGTTGTAATCCTAGGACAGGTCAAAAAGAATGCCTGTCTCATCACCTTCATTATTGAGTCCTTCATGTTCTAAATTTTGAAAACTATAACTTTTGAAAAAATTTTAAGGAAACCACAGTGCTATTTTCTTCATAAAATAAGCATATTTCTGGTTTAACAACATACCTTTTTAACATTTATGTGATTTCTTCATTTTACATACATTTCAACACTCATAAAAACATAAAATTCTCAACAGGGAGCAGCTAACATTTTAACAGCTTTTTCACTGGTGACTTTCCTGCTAGGAAACTGAAATAAGAGAAAGTATTAGAAATCTGATCTTTGAGGGTCCAAAGCAACACTGGGGGAGCCCTTCCTCACAGCTCTGGGTACTGGAGCAGGTGCGTATGGGACGGATGGGGTCTTTCAGGACCATAGTCTATGGAGGACAGACGGCACACAACTGGTTACACAAATATTTCATTATAATTAGAGTTTAAAAAATATTTTTGTTATTATAAATGTAACATCATATTAACCACAGTAAAAGCTCACATGTGAGCATTCACTATGAGGCCAGCCCCATTTTAAGGCTTTCTAGATCCACAGTCATTTAATCGTCAGTGTAATATATGCATGGTAAAGGAAATTTGGGAAGTACGGGAATATTCAAAGAGATTTTTAAAAGATTGTATGTTCCAATTATTCAGAAATAATAATTGTATTCTTCTGGCATACATTAGATTTTAT
Organism: Otolemur garnettii; assembly: GCF_000181295.1. Taxonomy (NCBI): domain Eukaryota; kingdom Metazoa; phylum Chordata; class Mammalia; order Primates; family Galagidae; genus Otolemur; species Otolemur garnettii. The sequence goes on along the minus strand of NW_003859696.1, from coordinate 113 downwards.
TCACCACTCCCTCTCCCCCATGATTATTATTTTTTTAAACAATAAACACTGCCGTCAGCACATTCCTTTCATTAAGTGCATTTTATTGTTTGGCTTTACAAACAGCAGCTGGT
>NW_003859695.1:0-1040 GCF_000181295.1 Otolemur garnettii | reverse complement strand
TTTTATAGATTATGATTTTGGCTATCTGTAAATTCCCAAAAGTTCTATTTTTTCAGTTTTATATTTAAGTTCACGATCTGTTTTGACTTAGTTGTTATATAGATGTGAGGTTCAGGTCAGAGTTTTGTTTATTTTTTGCCTATGGATGTGCATTTGTTCTAGCAACATGTTTAAAAGGCTGTCCTTCCTCCCTTGAGTTGCCCTTGTCGAAAACCAGTTGGGCATAGTTTGGGGGGTCCATGTCTAGGTTCTGTATTCTGTCTCATCAGTCTCTGTTCTCTACCATGTGCTTGTGGTTGTTGGAGTTGTGTAGTAAACTTAAGACCAGGTGGACTGATTCCTCCTAATTTATTCATCTTTTTGAAAATTGTTTTAGCTATTCTAGTTCTTTTGCCTTTCCATATAATTTTTTTTTTTTTTTTTTTTGCTTTTTGGTAGATGCTGGTCTTGAACTTTTGTCCTCAAGTGATGCTCCCACCTTAGCCTCCCATAGTGTTGGGATTATAGGCATGGTGGCCAACCAAAAGAGGCGTTTATATGTCCTGGCTAGTAGTCCTTTGTCGGATAGATGTGTGGTGTGTGAATATTTTTTCTCACTGTGTAGCTTGTTTCTTCATCCTTTTAAAAGGGTCTTAGTAGAATAAAAGTTTTGGATTTTGGTAAATTTTACCTATTTTTTATTTTATAGATTATGATTTTGGCTATCTGTAAATTCCCAAAAGTTCTATTTTTTCAGTTTTATATTTAAGTTCACGATCTCCTGGGTCAGTGTCAGGGCTTTGAGTGCAAGAGCAAGACCTGTGTCTCAGGAAAGGTTTGTTCTTTGGGGTTGGTTGGTTTTGTGAATAGTATCCCATGGTATGGATGTTCCACAGTTCATTTAGTCACTTACTCATAGAAGGATGTTTCTGAGTTTCCAGTTGATAGCTGTTGCGAGTAAAGCTGTTTGAATGTTTGTGTGCAGGCTTTGCTGTGAATGTAAGCTTTCATTCCTTTGGTGTGCATGCCCAGGATCACAGCTGCTGGGCTGTATGGTAGGT
>NW_003859694.1:0-1040 GCF_000181295.1 Otolemur garnettii | reverse complement strand
CACAACGCCTGGCTATTTTTTGGTTGCAGCCGTCATTGTTGTTTGGCGGGTCCGGGCTGGGGATTCGAACCCGCCGCCTTAGGTGTACGTGGCTGTCGCCTTAGCCCGTTGAGCTATAGGCGCCGAGCCAAATTTAGGATTTTGAGAGCTGCGCCTGTGGCTTAAAGGAGTAGGGCGCTGCCCCCATATACTGGAGGTGGTGGGTTCAAACCCGGCCCTGGCCAAGAAAAAAAAAATTTAGAACTTTGATCTTGGGGAAACTAGTCAAAGATGTCAAAATGTTAAAAATATTTAATCAAAACAGAATCACAGATCATTATAAAGTAATATGTATTTAGCCACAGTGATAATTAAAGACTTTAAAAGCAATGAAGTTTCATGACTATAAAAATTTTAGTACTTTCGGGCAGTGCCTGTGGCTCAGTGTGTAGAGTGCCAGCCCCATATACTGAGGGTGGTGAGTTCGAACCTGGCTCTAGCCAAACTGCTACAAAAAATAGCCGGGCGTTGTAGGCACCAGTAGTCCCAGCTACTTGGGAGGCTGAGGCAAGAGAATCGCCTAAACCCAGGAGTTGGGGGTTCAAGGTGAGCTGTGATGCCATGGCCCTCTCCCGAGCGGGAAAAAGTGAGACTCTGTCTCTACAAAAAAAAAAAAAAAACTAATTAGATTTTGTGAATCTATATAATTTTTGAAATATTTATATTAATAACAAACTCATAATGTAGCTGAAAGAAGATCTGGTATTATTATTTGACAGTCTTTTATATAACTGAGTAGATCTAATTATTTAATTTTAAAAAATTAAATTTAGGATTTTTTTTTTTTTTTTTTTTTTTTTTTTGAGACAGAGCCTCAAGCTGTCCCCCTGGGTAGACTGCCGTGGCATTACAGCTCACAGCAACCTCCAATTCTAGAGGGAATAGCGTGTCTGAGATTTGCTTTTATTTGAGACAGAGTCTCATTATGTCACCTCAGAGTGTCGTGACATCACAGCTCACAGCAACCTCAAATTCTTGGGATTAAGCAATTCTCTTGCCTC
>NW_003859693.1:0-1040 GCF_000181295.1 Otolemur garnettii | reverse complement strand
TAGGCTGTAAATAATCATTATACTTGCTAAAGAAAAGTATGCATTTTTAGAATAATTTTAAATGGAAATGGCAGAGATTCCTTTTCATTACTTTTTTAAAAAGCAGGAATATTTACTCTTTGGTGACATTAAGCTATTGAAAGATCATGAGACACATTGGCCTTTAAATAATTGCATCTAATAATGAAACGTTCTCTCTCTCTCCCTCTCTTTTTCTCTCTCTCTGTCTTTAATTTCTCTTGCTGTCACTTTCACCTCCTTATTTCATGTTGGCTACATCTAATTTATCGTTCCATCTATTCTGTTGATACTAATATTTCCATATTTAGGGCCAGAAGCAGTCCTGTGTTTGAATCCACACACTTTCATGACCACAGAAGTATAAGAAGTACTCCTGCCAGCCTCAGTGAACGGGTGAAATAATTTAGCAAAGGAATCTGGTTGAAATGGCTTGTTCACTTTGGGTCACAAATTCTGAAATATAATTATTTCAGCCTATATTATTATCCATCTTTGTATCTAGAGGTGAAAAATTAGATTTACAAACCCCTCCCCCCAAAAAGGGGTAATGAGTGGCAGAGACACAAACCTTGTGACAACTGGTGGGTGTTGGGGCAATACCAAGTGGTGATGATTAAGAGAGGCTTATGTAAACCTAATTGTGCTGTGCTTTAATGATCAATCATTTCAGAATTTCACTTACTCAAGGGAGCGGAAAACTTCATTCTTTTAAATGTTTCCCTGAATTCAGTTATTTTATATGTCATAGTACATGGTTTCACATATAGTCTCTCAGTGACCTTGAATTGGCTTTTGTTCAAGTTTTATAAATTTGAGTTAAAATTTTGGGAGGTATGTTAAAACTATTTATGGCATATCCAAAACTTCATTATAAGAGTTTGGTCAATATAGTGGTTTTTACACTAAGAAGCTTAGATGCTTGTTTTTCTCAGACATATTTTTCACCTGACCCTTTTGAGGATTTCACTTCTTATAACCTCTGATGGAAAACCGCAGTGGACCAAATAAAAACAGAATTA
>NW_003859692.1:0-1041 GCF_000181295.1 Otolemur garnettii | reverse complement strand
AATCAATCAAACAGCAGTCAGAGTTTGTAGTCCTGTATAAGCCATAGAAAGTTCTTCCTTTTCACTGTAAACTAGAAAGAACATCCCTGAAAACTGAACTTCTTCTAGTTCTAGCACTCTGCAAGGGCAAGGCAGGTAGATTGCTTAAGCTAAACCAGTAGGAGTCCAGTCCAAGAAACAGCAAGACTACGTCTCTTAAAAACAGAAACTAGCTGGTCATTGTGGCAGGCACATGTAGTCCCAGCTACTTGGAACGCTGAAGAAAGGATTCCTTGAGCCCGAAATTTTGAGGTTGCTGTGAGCTATGACACCATGATACTCTACTAAGGGTGGCAAAGTGACACTGTGTCTCAGAAAAATAAAACAAAATAAAATAAAGTTGAAAAATTAGAGCACATACAAATTAAACTATCATAGTTCATATAAAGATAATGTTGAGATTTTTTGTATATTTGGGGGAAGATTCTTAAGTGTTCTGATAAAATTTACTGACTATATTTTGTGCAGAATCTTTTTTGAAACTTTCATTGAGTCAAAAACTATAAAGCAGAAGACATATGCCATCTATTTGAAGTGTCCTGAGGTGCCTGACCTAAATACTAGTATTAACTGCTCACTCTCACATTTTGAACAGGACGCTAAGGCAGAGGTTCCAAACCTGTGGGTCGCAACCCCTTTTTAACAATGAAAATAAATCTCCACATTAGGAAGGTTAAGAACCACCGTGCTAAAGAAAAAAGAAATTGTTTTGAGGCAGTTTCATTCTGTTGCCCAGGTGAAAGTGCCATTGCATCAGCCTAACTCACAACAACCTCAAACTCCTACTTCGAAGTAATCCTTCTGCCTAAGGCCCCCAAGTACCTGAGACTTCAGGCAACCACCACACTGCCTAGCTATTGTTTTTTATTTTAAGTAGTGAAAGGATCTCACCCTTGTTCAGGCTTGCCTTATACTTCTGAATTCAAATGATCATCCCACTTCATCCTCCAATAGTGCTAAGACTGTAGAAGTGAGCCACCATGCCTGCTTACAAAAAAAAAA
>NW_003859691.1:0-1041 GCF_000181295.1 Otolemur garnettii | reverse complement strand
AAAAAAATGGAGAGTTTACATCTTTTGTATTAACCTGGATGGAGGTGGAACACATTCTTCTTAGTAAAGCATCACAAGAATGGAGAAAAAGAATCCAGTGTACTCAATTCTAACATGAAGGCAGTAGATGGACTAATACAAGGGATAGGGTAGGAGTGGGGAGAGGAGAGGAAGGAGAGAATAGAGGTCACAGTGCATGGGACACCTCTTGGGGGCAGGTTTATAAGATTATAAGAGGGACTTTATCTAACAAATGCAATTAATGTAGCCTGATTCTTTGTACCCACCATCAATCCCAAACAATAAAATAAAAAAATTAAAATAACTATATGTATATATATATTGAACCTATCCTAAGATATTATAGTATCTAGATATACCTATTTTAGATGATACTTCAAGAAATAATGTTTAGAGACAATACAGGCAGAGAAAAAAGGCAAAGGAAAAGGAGAAAGAGAGCCTGCTAGCATTTGGAGAAGGAAAGAGTCCTTACATGAGACACGGCAAAGAGAATAAGTCATCTTGCCAACTTCAGAGACTCCCGTCAGAGAAGGAGACATCACGGCTAAGAGGTGGGTGATGCTGCAGGTGGACACAGTGCTGCCAGGTGTACAGAGAAAATGTCCCCTTACCCAGTGTAGTTTTAGTGTATTATTGAGGGGAATATATGATGATTGCTGTTTATGCTCTGTGAAATATATTAAATCAGGTGGTTTGGGATTTTCTTTCATAAGCCACACTTCTTTTACTTTCTGCACTGTGTTTGAATGAAAGGCCTTACTCTCAAAGCCCATGTGTGAAAGGGAGAGAGTCCAAATGGTGGTGAATGAGAATGTCACATTGGACCTAGGCTACGCTTCTTTAGCTCAGCAGTAGTTTTTCAGGAGTAGAGGGTGGGTATTACACAAAGGGAAAAAGTACTTGCCAATCAGGGCTTCAACTCATAAATCATTGGCTATGGGCTGCCTGAGGGAACTCTGCACCTTAGATAGGCTAACCTCCTCGGGAAGGAAACAGGTATATGCTACAATCCATATG
>NW_003859690.1:0-1041 GCF_000181295.1 Otolemur garnettii | reverse complement strand
CTCTTGCCTCACCCCCCCAAGTAGTTGGGACTACAGACACCTGCCACAACGCCTGGCTATTTTTTGTTGCAGTTTGGCTGGGCCGGGTTTGAACCCGTCACCCTCGGTATAAGGGGCCTGTGCCCTACCCACTGAGCCACAGGTGCCGTCCCCTATTTAAAATTCTTAACCACATTTCAACAAAGGTCCATACTTACATATTGTTTTAATTATCTGTTGCTGCATAAGAAACCATTGCAAAGTTTACTAACTTAAAGAATAACCACTTTGGCTGGCCTGAGGGCTCACACTTGTAATCATAGCACTCTGGAAGGCTGAGGAGGGTGAGTCCTCTGACTTCAGAAATTGGAGACCAGGCTGAGCAAGAAAGAGACCTTGTCTCTACTAGAAATACAAAAAGTTTGCCAGCTGTTTTGGTGGGTACCTGTAGTCCCAGCTATTCAAAAGGCTGGGGCAAGAGGATCACCTGAACCAAGAAGTTTGAGGTTGCTGACTCCACAGCACTCTAGCCTGGGGCAACAGAGTGAGCCTTCTGTCTAAAAAATAAACAAAGCAATCAACTATTTTGTTATCTGAGTTTAGGTTGACTGAGTTCATTGGTTCTTTTGTTCCAGGACTGGTTGTGTTGGTCAGGGCTGCAGATACCTGGGGCCTCTAAGGACTGGAATATGTGAGAGGGCTGACTCATGTGACTGGCAGTTGCTGCTGGCTCTCCTCTGGGATCTCAGCTGGGGCTTTCAATGAGTGCCTCAAATATTCTTCCTGTAGTCGCTCCATGAGGCTTGGGTTTCCACAACATGGCAGCTGGGTTCCCAGGGGAAGGAAGTGGAAGATGCTAATCTTCCTGAGGGCTAGACTTGAAAGTCCACCATATTACTTCCACCATTTCCATTGGCCAAATAGTGACAGACCCAAGTTCAATTCAAAGAAGAGGAAGTATAGACTATGTCTTTTTTTTTTTTTTTTTTTGAGACAGAGCCTCAAGCTGTCCCCCTGGGCAGAGTGCCGTGGCATTACAGCTCACAGCAACCTCCAACTCCT
>NW_003859689.1:0-1041 GCF_000181295.1 Otolemur garnettii | reverse complement strand
GACTTCATAGATTCTGATTCCAACCAGTTTTTCTTCCTTTGTTCAGGAGCCTCTGACCAGGGTTGCTACCAGTCGGCCATCTTCCCAGAATGCCCAAGCCCACATTTTTTACAAGGGAGTTCTACGAAGCAGTGAAGAAGCAACACGTGTCCTCACCTTGCCTTATGAGGCTCTCCAGGGACAGTGTTGAGCAGATGGAGACCATTCTGCAACAAAATAAACAACTCTGGAGCATTGACAACAGTCTTTGTTCAGGGCTCAAATGCTCACTCTGGTTTTCCTGTCTTCTCTGCTTTTCTATATTTCTCCACGTGTGGTGCTCCCCCATCCATGTCTTCCTTAGCCCTGTCAGGGATGAGCCTAGCAGAGCAGGGGAAAGGGGCTCGCTCAGCATGGAAGTTTCAGGAAGTTTCATCCAGAAACCTGGCCAGCACGATGGCCACTGTGCTCCTCACACCCACAGAATCTGGGAAAGATCATAGGTGGAGAATTCTCAAGCCCTCTTTCTGCCTTAGGGCCCGAGAACCCTCCCCCTCCACATGCACTGCCTTTCCCCCAGTTTTGCCAGTGGCACCCCTGCAGAGAATACTTTGCTGATTAACCTAACCCCCTGTCCCCTCCACACATGCACCAGGGCTCTGTTCTGAGTCCCCTCCCAGAGGGAGCCCCATTGCATGCTTCCCTTCTAGGACTTTGGGACAAACTCATGGTAAGAAATATCAGTGCAAGAAAAGTGAGAGAGGCTTGGCATACACTTGGTCATCCTGGTGTGGGATTCCTAGATGGGTCATATCTATCTATTTATTTATTTATTTATTGAATGCTAACTATGTACATTAATGCACTTCTGGGGTACAGTGTGGGGTCTTCACATGCAATTCGAACTACTTCCATCAAACTGGCCAACACAGCCTTCATGTCATTTTCTCAGTCATTGTTTCAAAATGTTCACATTCTACTCTTAGAAAGATTCACATGTACCCCTATAAGATAAACCTCAGAAGTGATCCCTCCAAACCCCCTCCCTCCACCCATTTCCCC
>NW_003859688.1:0-1041 GCF_000181295.1 Otolemur garnettii | reverse complement strand
TATCAGTCATACCCTTTAAAATATGTAGTCATTATAACTGTATCCAGTTGTCTTCTACATTTTAAATGATTGCTAATATTTGTAATTCTTCTCTTTTATAGTATAAACATTATTTCAGGTTGGTACTATATGTTTTTTGAAACAAGAGTCTCACTATGTTTCCCTCGGTAGAGTGCCATGGCGTCACAGCTTACAGCAACCTCCAACTCCTGGGCTTAAGTGATTCTCTTGCCTCAGCCTCCCAAGTAGCTGGGACCACAGGCGCCTGCCACAATGCCTGGCTATTTTTTGGTTGTAGTTGTCATTGTTTGATGCGCCCAGGCTGGCTTCACCCTGCTAGCTCTGGTGCGTGAGTCTGGTGTCTTGGCTGTTTGAGCTACAGGCGCCAAGCTGATATAACATTTCTTAACTTGTATGTATCTGATAGTATCTGCCTCAAAATATATAAAGAGATGGGCCGCCCAAGATACTTCAGAAAGAAAAGTATTTCCCCTAAATTATCAAATATCTTTTGCTGACACTTCAAATTTAGACTATACTTTTAAAAACTCTTGACAAGAGTCAAGTGTTAATAAAGTAGTTGAAAATATTCTAAGATGTATTTTTAAAGTTGACATTATCCAAAAAGCCAACAAGAAATCTAAAACATGTTTTAAAAAAATATATGAAATGTTTCAAGCTGAGCATGGTGGCTCACACCTGTAATCCTAGCACTTTGGGAGGCTGAGGCAGGTGGATCACTTGAGCTCAGGAGTTCAAGACCAGCCTGAGCAAGAGCAAGAACACTTCTCTACTAAAAATAGAAAAACTAGCTAGGTGTTGTGATTGGGCACCTATAGTCCCAGTCTACTAGGGAGGCTGAGGCAACAAGATCTCTTAAGCCTAAGAGTTTGAGGTTGCTGTGAGCTGTGATGCTACTGCACTCTACCCAGGGTGACAGACTGAGACTCTGTCTCAAAAAAAGAAAGAAAGAAATGTTTCAGTATACTCAGAAAGGGATCAACAAAGCAAAAGATTTTAAACCAAAGAACACGTGAAAGG
>NW_003859687.1:0-1041 GCF_000181295.1 Otolemur garnettii | reverse complement strand
TTTTTTTTTTGTAAGCAGGCATGGTGGCTCACTTCTACAGTCTTAGCACTATTGGAGGATGAAGTGGGATGATCATTTGAATTCAGAAGTATAAGGCAAGCCTGAACAAGGGTGAGATCCTTTCACTACTTAAAATAAAAAACAATAGCTAGGCAGTGTGGTGGTTGCCTGAAGTCTCAGGTACTTGGGGGCCTTAGGCAGAAGGATTACTTCGAAGTAGGAGTTTGAGGTTGTTGTGAGTTAGGCTGATGCAATGGCACTTTCACCTGGGCAACAGAATGAAACTGCCTCAAAACAATTTCTTTTTTCTTTAGCACGGTGGTTCTTAACCTTCCTAATGTGGAGATTTATTTTCATTGTTAAAAAGGGGTTGCGACCCACAGGTTTGGAACCTCTGCCTTAGCGTCCTGTTCAAAATGTGAGAGTGAGCAGTTAATACTAGTATTTAGGTCAGGCACCTCAGGACACTTCAAATAGATGGCATATGTCTTCTGCTTTATAGTTTTTGACTCAATGAAAGTTTCAAAAAAGATTCTGCACAAAATATAGTCAGTAAATTTTATCAGAACACTTAAGAATCTTCCCCCAAATATACAAAAAATCTCAACATTATCTTTATATGAACTATGATAGTTTAATTTGTATGTGCTCTAATTTTTCAACTTTATTTTATTTTGTTTTATTTTTCTGAGACACAGTGTCACTTTGCCACCCTTAGTAGAGTATCATGGTGTCATAGCTCACAGCAACCTCAAAATTTCGGGCTCAAGGAATCCTTTCTTCAGCGTTCCAAGTAGCTGGGACTACATGTGCCTGCCACAATGACCAGCTAGTTTCTGTTTTTAAGAGACGTAGTCTTGCTGTTTCTTGGACTGGACTCCTACTGGTTTAGCTTAAGCAATCTACCTGCCTTGCCCTTGCAGAGTGCTAGAACTAGAAGAAGTTCAGTTTTCAGGGATGTTCTTTCTAGTTTACAGTGAAAAGGAAGAACTTTCTATGGCTTATACAGGACTACAAACTCTGACTGCTGTTTGATTGATT
>NW_003859686.1:0-1041 GCF_000181295.1 Otolemur garnettii | reverse complement strand
TATACTTTTCTATTTATTTTTTCTAAGTGGGCAAAGCACTTGACCATAGTGGTTGTAGGTTCAGCAGGACAATTCTAGGGGCAGAGAAACCACACACAATAAAAGTTACATGACAAATTTATATGGATTCTATGTGGTACTTGTTCAATAAATGCTGGTCAGCCTATGCTTTTCTATGTTTTCTTCTCTGTTCTTTGTCTACCAGTAATATCTAATTTTTATACCTGAAGGTCTTCTGATTATTGTCTAAAGGAACATCATGAATTTTAATGATTCAAATCTACCCTGCATGCTACAGCAGCTTGAGGGGTGGGGAATCTGAAATGGGCTGATGCTCTTCTTGCCACAGTAACCAGAATGACTGTAAAGCAAGTCACAGAAGATGAAGGAATCAGTCAATAAACTCGTAACTATGTATTCACTGCATAGTTACTGAAGGGATCAGTCAAGTGGTTCTCAACTTTCCTAATGCTGCAACCCCAGGGGTCACCACAACATAAGGAACTGTAAAGGGTCACGGCATTAGGAAGGTTGAGAACCACTGGATCAGTCAATAAACTCGTTACTATGTATTCACTGCAGGTCTACATCAGGAACACATCTTCATGGGAATGATACTAAACATGACTCATTCCTTGGACCACATTCCCCACTCCCAACCTCTTCAGCTAAATGGGGCATTCCTAGATATCATTAATTTAGAGATACAGTCTAACCCTAGATATCATTAATTTAGGAATACAGTCTAACCCTAGCAGAACAAAAATACTAGACCAATGAAATGTTTTGTGATAGGTCTTTATCGTACTTTTAAAGATGCTGGGCTCAGCGCCTGTGGCTCAAGCGGCTAAGACGCCAGCCACATACACCTAAGGTGGCGGGTTTGAATCCCCAGCCCGGGCCCGCCAACAACAATGATGGCTGCAGCCAAAAAAAAAAATGGCCGGGCGTTGTGGCGGGAGCCTGTAGTCCCAGCTACTTGGGAGGCTGAGGCAGGAGACTCGCTTGAGCCCAGGAGTTGGAGGTTGCTGTGAGCTGTGA
>NW_003859685.1:0-1041 GCF_000181295.1 Otolemur garnettii | reverse complement strand
AGGAGTTGGAGGTTGCTGTGAGCTGTAATGCCACGGCACTCTGCCCAGGGGGACAGCTTGAGGCTCTGTCTCAAAAAAAAAAAAAAAAAAAGACATAGTCTATACTTCCTCTTCTTTGAATTGAACTTGGGTCTGTCACTATTTGGCCAATGGAAATGGTGGAAGTAATATGGTGGACTTTCAAGTCTAGCCCTCAGGAAGATTAGCATCTTCCACTTCCTTCCCCTGGGAACCCAGCTGCCATGTTGTGGAAACCCAAGCCTCATGGAGCGACTACAGGAAGAATATTTGAGGCACTCATTGAAAGCCCCAGCTGAGATCCCAGAGGAGAGCCAGCAGCAACTGCCAGTCACATGAGTCAGCCCTCTCACATATTCCAGTCCTTAGAGGCCCCAGGTATCTGCAGCCCTGACCAACACAACCAGTCCTGGAACAAAAGAACCAATGAACTCAGTCAACCTAAACTCAGATAACAAAATAGTTGATTGCTTTGTTTATTTTTTAGACAGAAGGCTCACTCTGTTGCCCCAGGCTAGAGTGCTGTGGAGTCAGCAACCTCAAACTTCTTGGTTCAGGTGATCCTCTTGCCCCAGCCTTTTGAATAGCTGGGACTACAGGTACCCACCAAAACAGCTGGCAAACTTTTTGTATTTCTAGTAGAGACAAGGTCTCTTTCTTGCTCAGCCTGGTCTCCAATTTCTGAAGTCAGAGGACTCACCCTCCTCAGCCTTCCAGAGTGCTATGATTACAAGTGTGAGCCCTCAGGCCAGCCAAAGTGGTTATTCTTTAAGTTAGTAAACTTTGCAATGGTTTCTTATGCAGCAACAGATAATTAAAACAATATGTAAGTATGGACCTTTGTTGAAATGTGGTTAAGAATTTTAAATAGGGGACGGCACCTGTGGCTCAGTGGGTAGGGCACAGGCCCCTTATACCGAGGGTGACGGGTTCAAACCCGGCCCAGCCAAACTGCAACAAAAAATAGCCAGGCGTTGTGGCAGGTGTCTGTAGTCCCAACTACTTGGGGGGGTGAGGCAAGAG
>NW_003859684.1:0-1042 GCF_000181295.1 Otolemur garnettii | reverse complement strand
AGGGTACAAAGAATTAAGTTACACTGCTTGCATTTGTTAGGCAAAGTTCCCCTTATAGTTGTGTCCCACCCCCAAGTGGTGTACCATACACTGTGATCTCCCCTTCTCCTCACTTCCTCACCCCTCCTCCCCCCACCTTGAATTGATCTGATTTTTCTCTTATATGGGCTTGGACTAGATTGTCTACTGGCTTAATATTAGAATTGAGTATATTGGATTCTTGCTTCTCCATTCTTGGGATACTTTACTAAGAAGAACGTGTTCCAACTCAATCCAGGTTAATACAGAAGATGTAGTCTCCATCTTTTTTAATGGCTGAATAGTATTCCATAGTATACATATACTACAGCTTGTTAATCCCTTGGTCAAAACATACACTTCATTTTCACAGGAGTATTTCACAGAGAAAATTCAGTAACTCTATGTATATTTGTTTTGAGTAGTAAAATTTTCTATAAATGTCACAATGACTTTAAATAAATGGCAAAAATTCTGCCCATTTACATTCAATTGTGTCCAAGTAGAAATGTTTTCTAGGTTAAGTAAGTGACCCAAATTGTGCTATATCCTAAATCCATTCCTTTCCTCAGATTTACAATTAGAGAACAAAGTAAAGTCACAGCAGAGATTCCAGATATATGGTCTCAAAAAAATATGCCACCCTTCCGTTTTTTGAGAATTTTTTTTAAGAATCTTGGGGCTTCTGATGTAAGAGTATAAATTCAGCATTTTTGTTTAGAAAACTACTATTTTCTAAAGAAATTGATTCTTTCATTTGGAGAAGCTTCATTCCTTCTCCTACTAAAAATATGTAGCTGTAGTGAACACTATACCCTTTCTGGGGTCCCAGGATGGTTAGTAGAAGGATATGATTCACACCTGGTCAAACAGAGTATTTTTTAAGAAATTTTCTAACTGGAATCAACAAGAAATCGTGTTTTCTCTACAGCCACAGTGTTGGAAAATGTGAGCCTGAGAGCAGATAGGCTCATTGAGAAAACTGATTTAGGAGAATGAAGCTGCCAAGGAGGGAGAAGCAGAG
>NW_003859683.1:0-1042 GCF_000181295.1 Otolemur garnettii | reverse complement strand
AAAGAAAAGATGGAAATTGAATTCCAAAGAGTAGTTCTAAATTTTTCTCAAGAAATTAATGAATTCAAAGTCCAAATCACCAAACATATGGACATAATGAGAAAAGAGATAGCAGAGCTCAAGGAAATGAAAAAGTTAGTTGAGGAGCTCCAAAATATGGTAGAATCCCTCAGTAATAGAGTTGACCAGGCAGAAGAAAGGATGTCTGAAACTGAGGACAAAACTTTTGAACATTCTCAAACACTCAAAGAGGCAGACAAATGGAGAGAAAAAACTGATCATTCCCTGAGAAAGTTGTAGGATCACTCCAAAAGATCAAACATTCATCTTATAGGAATTCCCAAGGAGAAGGGGATGGTCCTAAAAGTACAGATGCTCTACTCAAAGAGATTTTGGAGGAGAATCTCCCAAACATTGCAAGAGATTCAGAACTTCATATAGCAGACAGTTTCAGAACCCCAGCAAGACTCAATCCAAATAAAGCATCTCCTAGACACATTGTGATTAACTTTGCCAAAGTGAAGATGAAGGAGAAAATTCTGCAAGCAGCCAGATGTAAGAAAAGCATCACCTACAAAGGGAGAAATATCAGAATAACTGCAGATGTCTCTGGTAGAAACATTTCAAGCCAGAAGATGGTCAGCAACCTTTAATCTCTTAGAATAAAACAGCTTCCAGCTCAGGATCCTCTATCCAGCTACGCTGAGTTTCATTTGCAATGGAGAAATCAAATACCTTAATGACATACACATGTTGAAGAAATTTGTCATAACTAAACCAGCTATCCTGGATATTCTCACACCCATCCTTCACAATGACCAGTGCAATGCTCTACCTCCAAAGTAAACTTGCTTAGAAACTTTTTGAACAAAACCCAACTTCCACAGTGGCAAAAGGATTAAAAATGTCCACTGGACATCTGAAAATCGTGACACCCAGAACACAACCAGGCTTATCAATTCTCTCAATTAATGTGAATGGTGTAAATTGTCCTCTAAGAGGCACAGGCTGGCTGACTGGATACATAAACTCAGACCAGATA
>NW_003859682.1:0-1042 GCF_000181295.1 Otolemur garnettii | reverse complement strand
CCCTCGGCCTTTCAGAGTTTGAGGATTATAGGCATGAGCCACCTAACAAACCTGACCTCATAAATAATTCTTTTTTTTTTTTTTTTTTTTTTTTTTGAGACAGAGCCCCCAACGTGCCCCCCCGGGGGGAGAGCCGGGGCATAACACCCCACACCACCCCCCACCCCGGGGCTCAGGCGATTCTCTTCCCCCCCCCCCCCAAGTGGCTGGGACCACAGGCGCCCGCCACAACGCCCAGCTATTTTTTGGTTGCAGCCGTCATTGTTGTTTGGCGGGTCCAGGCTGGGGATTCGAACCCGCCACCTCAGGTGTACGTGGCTGGTGTCTTAGCCGGTTGAGCCACAGGCGCTGAGCCCATAGCAGGTATTTTATCCTTTCTGAGGCTGAGTAACTGCCACATGTATGTACTGTGTTCTCATATCCTCCTGGTGCTGATGGCATGTGGGTATTTCTACTAATTGGCTTTTGTGGAAGGGGCTGTTACAGACATTGTGTGCAAGTATCTGTTTTAGTCCCTGCTTTCAATTATTTTGGGTCCATACCTACAAGTGGAGTTGCTGGATCCCATAGCAATTCCAAATTTAACATTTTGAGGAACTGCTAAGCAGTGTATATGGGTTCCAGTTTCTCTACATCCTCAACAAACTAGTTATTTTCACACCCTAGTGGGTGTAGAGATGATATCTCATTGTAGTTATAATTTGCATTTCCTTAAGGGCTAGTGATGGTGAATACCTTTTCATGTATTTATTGGCTGTCTGTATATTCTTTGCCCATGTTTTAAATTGTTTTTTTTTTTTGTTGTGTTTGGGGTTTTTTTTTTTTTTTTTTTTTTTTTTAGAGACAGAGTCTCACTTTATTGCCCTAGGTAGAGTGCTGTGACATCACAGCTCACAGCAACCTCCAACTCTTGGGCTTAAGCGATTGTTTGTTTTGTTTTGTTTTAAAGACAGAGTCTCACTTTATTGCCCTAGGTAGAGTGCTGTGACATCACAGCTCACAGCAACCTCCATCCAGCTCTTGGGCTTAGGCGATTCTCTTA
>NW_003859681.1:0-1042 GCF_000181295.1 Otolemur garnettii | reverse complement strand
ATGTTTATCAACATCAGAAATAGATAGGAATTTACTACCAATGGAGTGTACTGAAAACTAGCCCTGCTCCAGCCCATTGCTGTTCCTGTCTGACGGGTACAAGTGAATCTTTCTATGAGTAGAATATGAATGTTTTGACATAATAACTAAGAAAGTTACATGAAGGCTATGTTAACCAGTTTGATGGAAAAGTCATGAATTGTGTGTGAAAACACCACACTGTACCCCCAAAGTGCATCAATGTATACAGTTACCATTCAATTAAAAAAAAAAAAAAAAGAAGAAAGGACTTGTTACAAATCACATGCCCAAATGATGTCAGGGTTGCCATGAGAACCTGGTCTCCTGACACTCTCATCCCTGATCCTTCTCATTCAAACAATTCTTCCTTCTTTCATCTGCCTTCATCCCAAGTAATCACTTTAGATACAAATGAGCACTGCTGTTAACAGCCTGGCTCAATTTCCTTAAATGAGCGGCCACATACATATGTTTTAAACATAATAAACATAATATAATAGTAGATATACATATATGAATGATTTGACCTTATTTAGAAGTAGGTCAGCCCTCTGTAAACATACTTGATTACTGTTGCCATATTATTCTCTTAAATCAAGATTGTTAACCCCTTGATCCAAATTTTCTATAACGTTATTTTTGGACTTCTTCACCTATCAATAATTAAGAAAACTTAATAGTTTCCTACTATGATAGATTTGTCTATTTCTTCCCATAGTTTCTGTTGATTTTTGTTTATATAATTTGAGGCATACAAGTTTAGACTGTTACATCTTCCTGGTGAACAAATTATTTATCATTACAAAGTGACTGTTTCCTTCTACTATTGCTTTTGGCCTCAAAATCTACTTTGTTCAATATCAGTATAGCTCTGCCAGTTTTGCTCTAGCTAGTATGGTTTATATTTTCTAAACCTTTTTTTTTTTTTTTTTTTGAGACGGAGCCTCAAGCTATCCCCCTGGGTAGAGTGCCATGGCACCACGCTCACAGCAACCTCCAACTCCTGGGCTCAAGCGAGTCT
>NW_003859680.1:0-1042 GCF_000181295.1 Otolemur garnettii | reverse complement strand
AGACTCGCTTGAGCCCAGGAGTTGGAGGTTGCTGTGAGCGTGGTGCCATGGCACTCTACCCAGGGGGATAGCTTGAGGCTCCGTCTCAAAAAAAAAAAAAAAAAAAGGTTTAGAAAATATAAACCATACTAGCTAGAGCAAAACTGGCAGAGCTATACTGATATTGAACAAAGTAGATTTTGAGGCCAAAAGCAATAGTAGAAGGAAACAGTCACTTTGTAATGATAAATAATTTGTTCACCAGGAAGATGTAACAGTCTAAACTTGTATGCCTCAAATTATATAAACAAAAATCAACAGAAACTATGGGAAGAAATAGACAAATCTATCATAGTAGGAAACTATTAAGTTTTCTTAATTATTGATAGGTGAAGAAGTCCAAAAATAACGTTATAGAAAATTTGGATCAAGGGGTTAACAATCTTGATTTAAGAGAATAATATGGCAACAGTAATCAAGTATGTTTACAGAGGGCTGACCTACTTCTAAATAAGGTCAAATCATTCATATATGTATATCTACTATTATATTATGTTTATTATGTTTAAAACATATGTATGTGGCCGCTCATTTAAGGAAATTGAGCCAGGCTGTTAACAGCAGTGCTCATTTGTATCTAAAGTGATTACTTGGGATGAAGGCAGATGAAAGAAGGAAGAATTGTTTGAATGAGAAGGATCAGGGATGAGAGTGTCAGGAGACCAGGTTCTCATGGCAACCCTGACATCATTTGGGCATGTGATTTGTAACAAGTCCTTTCTTCTTTTTTTTTTTTTTTTAATTGAATGGTAACTGTATACATTGATGCACTTTGGGGGTACAGTGTGGTGTTTTCACACACAATTCATGACTTTTCCATCAAACTGGTTAACATAGCCTTCATGTAACTTTCTTAGTTATTATGTCAAAACATTCATATTCTACTCATAGAAAGATTCACTTGTACCCGTCAGACAGGAACAGCAATGGGCTGGAGCAGGGCTAGTTTTCAGTACACTCCATTGGTAGTAAATTCCTATCTATTTCTGATGTTGATAAACAT
>NW_003859679.1:0-1042 GCF_000181295.1 Otolemur garnettii | reverse complement strand
CTGTGACACCACATCACTGTACTGAGGGTGACATAGTGAGACTCTGTCTCAAAAACTAATCATCATCTTCATCATCTAAAACGTGTTTTATTTTATTTATCTGCCTCTTTCCCCTTATTTCATGTCTGGTACTGTTGTCCCCTTATATTAGTTTCATAGGGCTGCTATAATAAAATACCAGTAACTAGGTGACTTAAAATGACAGAAATTTATTATAGGTCAGTTCAAGGTCTTGTCATGTCTATGCTTCTTCTGAAGCCTGTGGGGAAACGTTGTTCCTTGTTTCTTCCTGTCTTCTGGTGGTGGCAGTGGGTCCTTACTGTTCCTTGGCTTGTGACAGCACAAGTCAAATCTCTGTCTCTCTCTTCACATGAGGTTCTGTGTCTTCACATCATCTTCCTCTGTGCATGTCTGCCTCTGTGTCCACTTTCTCCTTTTTATAAGGATGCCAGACACATTGGATTAAGGCCACTCTAATGACTTCATTTCAACTTGATTGTCTCTGTAAAGACCTCCTTTCTAAATAAGGTCACATTCTGAGATATTATAGGTTACGACTTCAACTTATCTTTTTGAAGGGATGCAGTTCAACTAGTAGTACCCCTCCTTTTCTACTTATGATGTTATACCCATTTCTATCTTCACGGAGAATATCTCTTGACTCTGAACATCTCTTATAACCCTTTCACTTATCAAAGTGTACTGGATTGGTTAGAGACATCTTAATCAGTTGGAAATTTTCTTATATAAAAGGGCTGGATATAGGTTTCCTGCATAATAATGCCTTATGGGCAGACAGTAATGACAGACTGAAAGATATTTTTGCACCTGTCCAAGTGTAAGATATGGGAGAGGTGGCAAACTACTTCACCCAATGCAGGGAAAGCAGGACCAAGCAGCTTCCACCATCCTGCGTCACTGAAGGCAATGAAAGAAGAAAAAAATTCATGATTGTTGGGAAGTGGCAGAAATGTCATGTTGGATAATAAGCTTAGTGACCCTTTAAATTGTTCCCTTAATTTAATATTGTAGTGTTTTACAT
>NW_003859678.1:0-1042 GCF_000181295.1 Otolemur garnettii | reverse complement strand
TAAGAGAATCGCCTAAGCCCAAGAGCTGGATGGAGGTTGCTGTGAGCTGTGATGTCACAGCACTCTACCTAGGGCAATAAAGTGAGACTCTGTCTTTAAAACAAAACAAAACAAACAATCGCTTAAGCCCAAGAGTTGGAGGTTGCTGTGAGCTGTGATGTCACAGCACTCTACCTAGGGCAATAAAGTGAGACTCTGTCTCTAAAAAAAAAAAAAAAAAAAAAAAAAACCCCAAACACAACAAAAAAAAAAAACAATTTAAAACATGGGCAAAGAATATACAGACAGCCAATAAATACATGAAAAGGTATTCACCATCACTAGCCCTTAAGGAAATGCAAATTATAACTACAATGAGATATCATCTCTACACCCACTAGGGTGTGAAAATAACTAGTTTGTTGAGGATGTAGAGAAACTGGAACCCATATACACTGCTTAGCAGTTCCTCAAAATGTTAAATTTGGAATTGCTATGGGATCCAGCAACTCCACTTGTAGGTATGGACCCAAAATAATTGAAAGCAGGGACTAAAACAGATACTTGCACACAATGTCTGTAACAGCCCCTTCCACAAAAGCCAATTAGTAGAAATACCCACATGCCATCAGCACCAGGAGGATATGAGAACACAGTACATACATGTGGCAGTTACTCAGCCTCAGAAAGGATAAAATACCTGCTATGGGCTCAGCGCCTGTGGCTCAACCGGCTAAGACACCAGCCACGTACACCTGAGGTGGCGGGTTCGAATCCCCAGCCTGGACCCGCCAAACAACAATGACGGCTGCAACCAAAAAATAGCTGGGCGTTGTGGCGGGCGCCTGTGGTCCCAGCCACTTGGGGGGGGGGGGGAAGAGAATCGCCTGAGCCCCGGGGTGGGGGGTGGTGTGGGGTGTTATGCCCCGGCTCTCCCCCCGGGGGGGCACGTTGGGGGCTCTGTCTCAAAAAAAAAAAAAAAAAAAAAAAAAAGAATTATTTATGAGGTCAGGTTTGTTAGGTGGCTCATGCCTATAATCCTCAAACTCTGAAAGGCCGAGGG
>NW_003859677.1:0-1042 GCF_000181295.1 Otolemur garnettii | reverse complement strand
TAGAGATCAGAGAGTTAAAGAAAATGGATGAAATAAGCTAGAGTAATAACAGAGTGTGGTGGGAGCATAGCACACAGGAGAAATCAGAACCCATTTAAACCAGCTGACTAGCAAGTTGCCTGGCACATGTTATCATGTCTTTTAATTTTTCAGGTATATTTCATATATCACTCTCCAGATTTGGGGCATTTAACTGGGCAGATCAAAAAAAGCATGTCTGTGAATCAACATTGTAACTATAATTTAGAGTGTGCAATCAAAAGAACATTAAGGATATCTTTCTTGCCCATTTTTAAATCGTGTACTTTTTTTTGCTGTCTAGTTACTTAAGTTTATTGTATATTATACAAAGGGATATTAACCCCTTGTCAGTTGTATAGTTTGCAATTTTCTTCTCATTCCTGCAAGTTGTCTCTTTAATCTGTTAATACCTCTCTTTGCTGTGCAGTTTAATGTAATCCCATTTGCCTATTTTTGCTTTCGTAACCTGTGCATTTGAGGTCATATTTTAAAAATCCTTGCCCAGCCTCATGTTACATTTCCTCTGATTTATTCTAGTATTTCCATAGTTTCAAGTTTTACATTTAAATATTCAACCCACATTGAGTTGATTTTTTTATATGGTGAGAGATAAGAGTCTCGACTCAGTCTGCATATTGATATCCAATTTCCCTAGGACCATTTATCGAAGACATTGCCTTTTCCCCAATGAGTGTTCTTGACATTTTTGTCAAAAAATCAGTTGCCTGCAAGTGTGGGCATTTATTCACTCCAGGTAGGATGGTTATTATTAAAAAGATCAAAGAAAACAAACATTGGCAAGGATGTGGAGAACAAGGAACGCTAACACACTGTTTGTGAGGCTGTAAACTAATTCTAGAAAGCAGTATGGAGGTTTCTAAAGAAAAATTAAAAATAGAACCACCGTATGATCCAGTAGTTCCACTGCTGGATGTGTATCCAAATGAAATAAAGTCAGTATGTCAACGAGATACTTGCAGTTATAGTAGATTGATTTCCATTTTCAGATTTTGGTACTTAA
>NW_003859676.1:0-1043 GCF_000181295.1 Otolemur garnettii | reverse complement strand
ATGAAAAATCATAGGAGGCTGCAAAATCAAGTTCAGGTAGGCATCAGGCAGGCCATGACCAGAGAGGGCATGTGACATCAACAAGTTTACCCCGGAAAAACAAGGGCACAGCAAAAAATACTAATTAACTCCAAGTCCATAAAAATAAACTTTCAGATCTAAGTCAGGTGAATTCTGAAATGTTGTCATATTTTCAAAGCCTTCCTGTAATTGTCATTACTTTTATGGTGGTCTATAGGAATCAGGAGAGTTCCTTATATTCTTATTTATTTAAGACAGAGCCTTACTCTGTCACCCTGGTTAGAGTGCCGTGGTGTCATAGCTCACAGCACCCTCAAACTCTTGGGCTCAAGTGATCCTCTTGCCTCAACCTCCTGAGTAGCTGGGACCACAGGCACTCACCACAATGCCCAGCTATTTTTAGGGACGAGGGTTTCATTCTTGCTCAGGCTGGTCTCTAACTCCTGAGCTCAGGCAATCCACCTACCTCAGCCTCCCAAAGTGCTCTAATGCTTTTGATATCCTGGAGATTTTCTTAGGAATTTCAGACACTTCTGTGATGTTTCATATACCACAACTTATGCTGCATGCAGTCCACAACACATGCACTCACATCTGCACAATTTCCATCCATCCTCCCTGGAAATCTATCAGAAAAAACCACCAAGACAGGCCTGTCTATAAACCACTTCTAACATGCCCATCCACTGTATCTTTTTGCATGCTGTGTTCTTTGATGGGTATGCATAAAGTGCAATATTATGAATAGCTGTTCAATAGGTCAGATATCGACTACAAGTCATAGCAAGCAAGTGCTAAATCCATCCCAATAATTTTTCTGCTCAAATCAATGGGCATTGGCTTGGAAGCAGGAATCAATAATAGTGACAGATTTCAATGCTATTGCTAGGAATTTATATTAATACAAACAGCATCTACATTATACTTGACCCTGTGGCATAGGAGGCAGATAATCAATACCCTTATATCCCTGCCTGGATTAAATTCTCTTTTCAGAATATGCTAATGAAAAGTCAACCATC
>NW_003859675.1:0-1043 GCF_000181295.1 Otolemur garnettii | reverse complement strand
AAATTCCTGTTCCTTGTACCATTTCCTCTAAGAATGTTTCTGTTTTCTGGATATAGGCCCTGCTGCTCAGTTTGTCAGAATGGCCATCCATAGGCGGCAACCTTTTTGAGAAATAAAGGTCTCTGGCTGTGGTGGAAAGATCATTTCAGCTCAGGAGCCTGAGCAAGAATGAGACCCCTCTACTAAAAATAGAAAAATTTAGCTGAGCGCCTGTAGTCCCAGCTACTCCAGAAGCTGAGGCAGGAGGATTGCCTCAGCCTCCCAAGTGCTGGGATTACAGCCATGAACCACTGCCCCTGGCCTTCCTCAGTCTTTCCTGGCAAGAGACCAAGAACCATGGTGTGGTTCTAACCAGTCTGCAGAGTATGCACAGTAAGGGTTTTCATTTCTTTTGCTTCACTTTTTAAAGCAGAAAGCCAAAAAGCTACCCTTAGATCATACCAATGCTGCCATTTTCTCTTTCTTTCTTTTTTTTTGGGGGGGGGAACAGAGTCTCACTTTGTCACTGTCAGTAGAGTACAATGGCATCATAGCTCACAGCAACCTCAAACTCTTGGGCTCAAGCAATCCTCTTGCCTCAGTTTTGCATTTTTTTAGTAGAAATGGGAGGAGTCTCACTCTTGCCTAGGTTGGTCTCAAATTCATGAGCTCAAGCGATCCACCTGCCTCGGCCTCCCAGAATGCTAGGATTACAGATGTGAGTCACCTGCCTGGCCAATGCTGCCATTTTCTGAACATGGACTCCCTGAAGGGGCAGGCAGCTCAATTGCACATGTGTGCTTTTCCTTTCATAAATATTCATGACTCCTCAGACAGCTTAATAAATATGTGTATTGAGCCACCCTGCTCAGCATAAATTCCTGTTCCTTGTACCATTTCCTCTAAGAATGTTTCTGTTTTCTGGATATAGGCCCTGCTGCTCAGTTTGTCAGAATGGCCATCCATAGGGTCACCAGCTATGAGACCCAGAGATACCCACACTTTTACCCAGTAGGCTACAAATTTGGGACTTCTCACACCCCCTTCTCAGGTTCAATAACTTG
>NW_003859674.1:0-1043 GCF_000181295.1 Otolemur garnettii | reverse complement strand
GGGTCCGGGCTGGGGATTCGAACCTGCCACCTTAGGTGTACGTGGCTGGCGCCTTAGCCGGTTGAGCTATAGGCGCCGAGCCGAATCTTTTGATTCTTAATTTATTCTTTGACCCAACTACCATTCAGCAGGAGGTTATTTAGTTTCCATGAGTTTGTTTAGAGATGACCGTTTCTGTTGGAGTTGATTTCTAGTTTTATTCCACTGTGGTCTGAGAAGATACATGGTATAATAGCTGTTTTTTGAATTTGTTGAGACATGTTTTATGGCCTAGGAAGTCATCTTAGAGAATGTTCCATGAGCTGATGAGAAGAACATGTGTTCAGTGATTTGGGGGCAGAATATTCTGTAAATGTCTGTCAGGTCTATTCTGTTCTGTTGAAGTGCATCATTTCTTGAGAGAATTTGCCCCATTCTGTCAGTAGGGTGATGAAATCCCCAGCTATTATGATGCTGCTGTTTATCATTTTGTGTAGTACAAGTATGATTTGCTTTATGAATCTGGGTGCACCTGTGCTAGGTACATAGATATTTAGGATCATTATGTCTTCTTGTTGAATTCTTCCTTTCACCATTATGTGATAACCATCTTTGTCTTTCTTTTGTCAGTTTGAAGTCTGTGTTATCTGATACGAGAATGGCTATGCCAGCTTTCTTTTGGTCTTCCTTTGCATGGAATATTGTTTTCCGTCTCTTCACCTAAGTTAGATAAGTTTTCTGGAGACAGCAGGTGCTTAGCTTATGTTCTTTTATTCATTCAGCCAGCCTATGTCTCTTCCATGGGGAATTCAAGCCAGTCACACTTATTGAAAGATGGATAAGTGGTTTCTGTTCATCTTGTTTATTTATTTATTTTTTTTTTTTTTTGAGACAGAGCCTCAAGCTGTCCCCCTGGGTAGAGTGCTGTGGCATCACAACTCACAGCAACCTCCAACTCCTGGGTGCAAGCGAGTCTCCTGCCTCTGCCTCCCAAGCAGCTGGGACCACAGGCGCCCGCCACAATGCCTGGCTATTTTTTTTGGTTGCAGCCATCGTTGTTTGGC
>NW_003859673.1:0-1043 GCF_000181295.1 Otolemur garnettii | reverse complement strand
GCTAAGGCGCCAGCCACATACACCTGAGCTGGCAGGTTCGAATCCAGCCCAGGCCCGCCAAACAACAATGACAACTACAACCAAAAAATAGCCGGGCATTGTTGCAGGCACCTGTAGTCCCAACTACTGGGGAGGCTGAGGCAAGAGAATCGCGTTAGCCAAGGAGTTGGAGGTTGCTGTGAGCTGTGATGCCACAGTACTCTACCCAGGGTGACAGCTTGAGGCTCAGTCTCAAAAAAATAAAAAAACAAAATCCCCACTGGACACTGTGGGATTTTGGTAGGCCCTAGTGCTCATAGAAACCCCATACCTCATTTCCAGAACCAAAATCTAGCCTTTCTCCTTCAAGGACACTGCCAGCAACTCGAGGAACACATTTTGTTTTCCCGGGGTCTGTTAAGTACCATGTGGGGTCCCCAACTTTTAGGTTTCCTCCTGCCCACTCCAGCTTCCCATGTGGTTCTTCTCCCATAAATGCAAAGTACAATGCAGCTCTCACTTTTACCCCAGGTTTGAAAAATGTACCCCTTTCGATGTGTTAAATGGCATCGTGAGAGAGATTATAGCAGTTAAGGGAATCTCAGAAATATATTAAGTCCTCTGTAAATGCTGATGAATAAAGCAATGGACGAGAGTGTGGTGACAGTGATACAGTCGGTTAGCGTGAGGTGCTTACAGGAGAGAAAGTTATTACTTCTCAATGGCCAGGAGTAGGGCAAAAGTTGATTTTAAGTTCCTACAAGGTAGAAAGTATGTTTTAACCGTCTTTATAGATCCCTCTATACCTAGGATGGATGTCTCAAGTATAGAAAATGCTCAACTAATAATTTAATCCCTTTATTAATTATTTATAATTGCCTCTGACTTTTGATGGAAAGTTCCAGAAAACCAAGACCAAAAAAATAAAAATACAGTCATGAGGCTCAGTGCCTGTGGCTCAAGCGGCTAAGGCACCAGCCACATACACCTAAGGTGGCGGGTTCGAATCCCCAGCCCGGGCCCGCCAAATAACAATGATGGCTGCAACCAAAAAATGGCCAGGC
>NW_003859672.1:0-1043 GCF_000181295.1 Otolemur garnettii | reverse complement strand
GCCACATACACCAAGGATAGCAGATTAGAGCCCAGCCTGGACCAGCTAAACAACAATGACAACGGCAACAAAAAATAGCCAGGCGTTGTGGTGGGTGCCTGTAGTGCCAGCTACTTGGGAGGCTGAGGCAAGAGAATCACTTAAACCCAAGAGTTTGAGGTTGCTGTGAGCTATGACGCCACAAACAAACAAATAAACAAAAGGATGTGTGCATTTGTATGTTTGTGCGATACTACCGTTCATCCCTCTGCAGACTTTGACGGATATTCACTAAGTGCCCACCTCATGCTGATACTGGTGCAAAACACTGGAGATACAGCAGTGACGTGATAGATCCCTGCTTTTATAGGGGTATATCTGGTTGGAAACTAGGGAAGGACACCAAACAATCAAGAACTCAAATGAATGCATGTTAGCTCACCGCTGTAATCCTAGCACTCAGGGAGACCCAGGTGGGTGGATTGTCTGAGCTCACGGCTGAGCAAGAGCAAGATCCCAGCTCTAAAAATAGCCAGGTATTGTGGCAGGTGCCTGTAGTCTCAGCTACTAGGAGGCTGAGGCAAGAGAATTATTTGAGACCAAGAGTTTGAGGTTCCTATGAGCTATAACACCATGGTACTCTACCGAGGATAACAAAGTGAGACTGTCTCAAAAAAAAAAAAACAAACTCAGATGAATGAACAAGAAAATTCCAGATAGTGATAGATGCTGTAAAAAAACAAAAAAACAAAAAACCATAATAAATCAGGCCGGGCACAGTGGCTTATACCTATAATCCTGTTACTCTGGGAGGCCAAGGCAGGTGGATTGCCTGAGCTTAGGAGTTCAACACCAGCCTGAGCAACAGTGAAACTTCCATCTCTACTAAAAAAATGGAAAAACTAGCCTAGCATAGTGGGACCCGTAGTCCCAGGTACTCTGGAGGCTGAGGCAAGAGGATTGTTCAACCCCAAGAATTTGAGGTTGCTGTGAGCTATGATGATGCCACCACATTCTATTCAGTGTGACAGAGTGAGACTTTGTATCAAAAAAAAAAAAAAAAA
>NW_003859671.1:0-1043 GCF_000181295.1 Otolemur garnettii | reverse complement strand
GCCAAACAACGATGGCTGCAACCAAAAAAAATAGCCAGGCATTGTGGCGGGCGCCTGTGGTCCCAGCTGCTTGGGAGGCAGAGGCAGGAGACTCGCTTGCACCCAGGAGTTGGAGGTTGCTGTGAGTTGTGATGCCACAGCACTCTACCCAGGGGGACAGCTTGAGGCTCTGTCTCAAAAAAAAAAAAAAATAAATAAATAAACAAGATGAACAGAAACCACTTATCCATCTTTCAATAAGTGTGACTGGCTTGAATTCCCCATGGAAGAGACATAGGCTGGCTGAATGAATAAAAGAACATAAGCTAAGCACCTGCTGTCTCCAGAAAACTTATCTAACTTAGGTGAAGAGACGGAAAACAATATTCCATGCAAAGGAAGACCAAAAGAAAGCTGGCATAGCCATTCTCGTATCAGATAACACAGACTTCAAACTGACAAAAGAAAGACAAAGATGGTTATCACATAATGGTGAAAGGAAGAATTCAACAAGAAGACATAATGATCCTAAATATCTATGTACCTAGCACAGGTGCACCCAGATTCATAAAGCAAATCATACTTGTACTACACAAAATGATAAACAGCAGCATCATAATAGCTGGGGATTTCATCACCCTACTGACAGAATGGGGCAAATTCTCTCAAGAAATGATGCACTTCAACAGAACAGAATAGACCTGACAGACATTTACAGAATATTCTGCCCCCAAATCACTGAACACATGTTCTTCTCATCAGCTCATGGAACATTCTCTAAGATGACTTCCTAGGCCATAAAACATGTCTCAACAAATTCAAAAAACAGCTATTATACCATGTATCTTCTCAGACCACAGTGGAATAAAACTAGAAATCAACTCCAACAGAAACGGTCATCTCTAAACAAACTCATGGAAACTAAATAACCTCCTGCTGAATGGTAGTTGGGTCAAAGAATAAATTAAGAATCAAAAGATTCGGCTCGGCGCCTATAGCTCAACCGGCTAAGGCGCCAGCCACGTACACCTAAGGTGGCAGGTTCGAATCCCCAGCCCGGACCC
>NW_003859670.1:0-1043 GCF_000181295.1 Otolemur garnettii | reverse complement strand
CTCAGATGACTTTTCAAAATATTTCACTTTCTGCAGCCTTCTGCTACTGCTGGGGAACACTCTGCTGGACAAAGTGTTGTCCTCATGTAATCATCGCTGTCACAACGCAGGAGAAACCTGTCTCTAAAAAACAACGTTTGAAATGTCCACATAGAGCCGAGATGAAGTGTTTCTTCATAAGAAAATGATCTTTCCAGTCTGAATACTCCTTCCAGGACAAAGAATTCAGTTTTCCAAAGTTCACTTCAAATTACTTCCGTTCACCAAACATGGAAACATGTCCCACACTATGGTAGGTCCTCCACATAATATAAAGATGAGAAAAGTGAGGAGGTAACTGCCAACCTCTTTCTGGGATCTTTAGACCTTACGTAAATGATGTACCATTTACTGTAGGTTAAATTGTGTTATGGAAAACAATAATACAAGACAATATACAATATACAAGACATTGAAACCGTCAACATTTTGAGGCATTATCCTGGTACGTACATTTGTACAAATGTATCAGGGCTGCCCCAGACTGTCCTTCTACCCAGCCCTTACTCCAAGCAAAGGAAAGTTACTGGTTTTTTAGGGGTGCACTCCTTTACTTCTGAGGCAGCTTTTGCTGTGCTTGCTGGGAATTGCTAATTTTATTACCTTTCCTGAATCTAGTCTCACAAACATGTAAAGTTTGGGGCATATAGATGTAATTCTAAAGCCCATGATTTTTTCACTACCCTAAAGTTTGAGATGAATCAGGAGAGATAAAAATTTGTACTAGGATCATTCAAAATTGTATTCGTTACAAGTAATCTTGGCAAGAGAGAGAACTGTATTAATTTGGAATGAATTCTTTGATATGTCCTCCCACAACCCACCTTTCTGATGGTTCCTCTGGTATATGGAGACGTGGCAAGGGCATAGTGGACAAGGAAAGAAATTTGTGTCGCTTCTTGCAGGGAGAGGAGAGGAGGGTAAGAAAAACATCTTTAAAACCTTCTTTAGATTCCCCAGCACACGTGAGTGGGACATTTATGAAAACAGTTGAAAAACTTGAG
>NW_003859669.1:0-1043 GCF_000181295.1 Otolemur garnettii | reverse complement strand
ATTCACTGTGTGCCGGGCACTGTGCTTAATTTATTATGGCCTTTAATCTTCACAACGACCTTAAGTAGGTAGTATTTATATTACATTTACAGGTGGGGAAAGTTGGTAGAGAAAGGGTTAAGTAATTGCCCAAGGTCAGAGTGTTGATATAAACTCAAGCCAGGTGTCCTCAGAACCACCTTCTGAACGGCCTTCACATTTTATTCCTAGTCTTTGCATCTTCTTCGTGTAAAGACATCATCACAGATACTATTGCTAACTTCTAACTGACATGGGGTTCTCCTGTACCTGGAGTCAGCCAAGCCCCCAGATTCCCACTGCCCAGAACACAGCTGATCCTTGGTACCCTCTGGCTCCTTGAGAGGTACTGAGGCAGCTGGGCTTCCCTGGCCTGCTGCAGGGAGGGAAGCTGCTCAGCTCCAGAGGACATAAGGGCGTTTAAGGAGACAGTGGGAAGGCCTGGTGAAGATTTGTTTCAGCCCCACAGCACAAGAAAAGTACACAAATGACCAGCTGAGGCTCTCTGAAATTGTGTATCCTGGTGAATTTTCCTGAGGAACTGGGAAGCTTTACAAAAATTATAAGAGATGCTCATAAGTCTAGGTCCTGACATCTTTTGAGCTATCCATGTTTTCACAAGAAGAGTTTACTGATATTTAAGAATTTATGAAATAACATAGTTGGGGTTTAATTTTTTTCATCTTTACTCAACTTGGAATTTGCTTGTGTGGAGTTCATTTTTTTCTTCTTGGAGAGGTCTGAAAAACTCACATATCTAATTAAACTCACAATGTTCTTTTAATTAGAAGTAGACATTTTTGTTCCATTCTATGATGATAAATGTCCCCAAGTAAGAAAGATCGAAAAGGAAAAGTATACGCTTTCGTCATCAGCAAATCCTCCTTGTGTGCCCAGAGTGAGGGATTCTGCTGGGTGCTGACAGCCAGGTAGACACACTGGATGTTTTAGCTAAAGAGATATATCCAATCTTAGGATTGTTATTCCTTATAAAAAGAGGACTTTCATTTTCCTTGTTATTGTCT
>NW_003859668.1:0-1043 GCF_000181295.1 Otolemur garnettii | reverse complement strand
CCGCCCGTCCCGCCCCGGCCCCGCCCGTCCCGCCGGCTGCGCGTGCCCACGATTGGCCGCGCCAGGACGCGAATTCGAACACTAGCCGTTGATTGGCGGAGCCCACACAGTTTCCCGCCTCCCGGCTGACCAGAAGTCGGGACGCGGGGAGGTAGGGCAGGTCAGTGCGAAGGCTGGCGCTTCGTGGTGATCCTTCTGTGTCCGCTGCCCGGCCTGGACCCTGAAACTGCACGGCAGTTTTTTCTGTCGTGTGCTTTGGTGGAGACCCGTGGTTTGGGGGCCGAGCCGCTGCGGAGGGGTTGATCCGGATCTCTAATCCACATTTAACCACTTCTTCCCGTGAACGTAGCTCATCCTGTAGTCCTCCTCTGTCCCGCCTCCCCCATCTCCCCTTTCTCCCGGATCTCTCCACCTCCCAGATCTCTACTGCCAGCCCTGGAGAATGTCAAATCTGCCTGCGCATCCCGGTCATTCCGATGTTGGGTAGTGCTGGTCTGGCCTGGCCTCCATAACCCGGCTCACTTCCAGAGGCATTCTACCAAGGGAGGACATGCAGTCTTCTGGGGAGTGTCTGGTGGGGGACAGAGTGGCCTCTCCTGGAGTAGCCAGGTGATCTGGGCCAAGGCTCCCCTACACTCTCCTGCCCCTGGTGTCAAGGCTCTGTGACAGTTGAGCAGAAGGAGAATCCTCCCAGAGGCCCTCACACATGTTGGGACTGTTGAAGCGGGTGGAGGAGGGGCAGAGTGGACAGAGCTACGCATGTTTGGCCCCCAGATGCCCCATATGTCCTCCCTCTCATAAAAACAATGGGAGGTGGCTCTATCTACTTGCCAGTAGAAAAATAATTTAAATCTAATAAGAATAAAGAACTATAGGCTTGGCGCCTATGGCTCAAGTGGCTAAGGCACCAGCCACATACACCCAAGGTGGCAGGTTCGAATCCAGCCCGGGCCCGCCAAATAACAATGATGGCTGCAACCAAAAAATAGCTGGGCGTTGTGGCGGGCGCTTGTGGTCCCAGCTACTTGGGAGGCTGAGGCAGG
>NW_003859667.1:0-1043 GCF_000181295.1 Otolemur garnettii | reverse complement strand
TTAAAAACTGATTTTTAAGTCACCTTTGTACCTACAAGTTAATTTTTAATTATTTTATATTTTCTCACATGGCATTTTTAAAATTACTTATTCCACTTTGTCACTTGAAGACTCTACTGTTTCTGGAGAGGAGGAGACCTTTGTTTACCTAATCCTGAAGAACAGGAGGAAAAAAGAACTGCACAGAACTATCCCACTTCTTGATTGCCATGCTGAGTAGACCAGGTAGGATTCTGGTAGAAAGCGACCGAGCAAGCCTGTTCAGACTTCCTTACTCAAGAATAGGCCCCTTTGTCAGCCAGTGTAACACCCAGGACGGCCAACTCCCACAGCCCGCCTCAGAGTTAGTGTCAAGGGGACCAGCTCTCACCCTCCCTCCTCAGCACAGGTCCTGCAGAGGCAGCCCTCAGGTGGATGAGGATGCCCATAGCGGCTCCTTTCTAGCTTCACAGCCTCAAGCCCCAAGCGGAAAATGTCACCGTGTCCCTCAGGACCAGGACAGGTCTCACCAAGCCTGTAGAGCAGGTGCTAGCAGGGGCTGTGGACAGCTGGCTCAGAGGCAGGACCCATGTACTCCCTGGGGTCACCTAAGCTGCATAGATCAGGGCAGGGGGAAGGACACCCACCAGAGGGAATTTGAGCTATAGAGGTACTAGAAGTTATAGGCACCAGAAGTCAGGATCTGGGTAGCAAAATCAACTCGAGCTGCCACAGGGGAGCCGGCAACCTCTCCATGGCTATCCTCGGAAGTCGACTGTGGCAGAAAACTTGGGGGAGCTGCAGCGTGCCTCCAGGACACCACAGAAACTTCACGGCAAGAACATGGTTAAAGTCTATGAATGTCTCCTAAGATACACCCCAGAGCCTCCCACCAGGGAGGAGAATTTCTCCTTCGGTAAACATGAATTTCATGTCTCAGAAATGTGCCACAATCCCAGAGACAAGTTCTAATCCCAAAACTCAGAGGGAGCCACACTGATTTATGGTAGTGAAAGGGGCAGGGCAGGGGAGTCCTGAGACGTGCCTGGTAGCCTTGGGGAACC
>NW_003859666.1:0-1043 GCF_000181295.1 Otolemur garnettii | reverse complement strand
CTCAGATGACTTTTCAAAATATTTCACTTTCTGCAGCCTTCTGCTACTGCTGGGGAACACTCTGCTGGACAAAGTGTTGTCCTCATGTAATCATCGCTGTCACAACGCAGGAGAAACCTGTCTCTAAAAAACAACGTTTGAAATGTCCACATAGAGCCGAGATGAAGTGTTTCTTCATAAGAAAATGATCTTTCCAGTCTGAATACTCCTTCCAGGACAAAGAATTCAGTTTTCCAAAGTTCACTTCAAATTACTTCCGTTCACCAAACATGGAAACATGTCCCACACTATGGTAGGTCCTCCACATAATATAAAGATGAGAAAAGTGAGGAGGTAACTGCCAACCTCTTTCTGGGATCTTTAGACCTTACGTAAATGATGTACCATTTACTGTAGGTTAAATTGTGTTATGGAAAACAATAATACAAGACAATATACAATATACAAGACATTGAAACCGTCAACATTTTGAGGCATTATCCTGGTACGTACATTTGTACAAATGTATCAGGGCTGCCCCAGACTGTCCTTCTACCCAGCCCTTACTCCAAGCAAAGGAAAGTTACTGGTTTTTTAGGGGTGCACTCCTTTACTTCTGAGGCAGCTTTTGCTGTGCTTGCTGGGAATTGCTAATTTTATTACCTTTCCTGAATCTAGTCTCACAAACATGTAAAGTTTGGGGCATATAGATGTAATTCTAAAGCCCATGATTTTTTCACTACCCTAAAGTTTGAGATGAATCAGGAGAGATAAAAATTTGTACTAGGATCATTCAAAATTGTATTCGTTACAAGTAATCTTGGCAAGAGAGAGAACTGTATTAATTTGGAATGAATTCTTTGATATGTCCTCCCACAACCCACCTTTCTGATGGTTCCTCTGGTATATGGAGACGTGGCAAGGGCATAGTGGACAAGGAAAGAAATTTGTGTCGCTTCTTGCAGGGAGAGGAGAGGAGGGTAAGAAAAACATCTTTAAAACCTTCTTTAGATTCCCCAGCACACGTGAGTGGGACATTTATGAAAACAGTTGAAAAACTTGAG
>NW_003859665.1:0-1044 GCF_000181295.1 Otolemur garnettii | reverse complement strand
TCTCTTCTTCTCCTTCTCTTCCTCCTCCTTCCCTCTTCTTCTTCTCCTCCTTCTCTCTTCTCTTCCTCCTCCTTCTCCTTCTTCTCCTCCTCCTCTCTTCTCCTCCTCCTTCTCCTTCTTCTCCTCCTCCTTCTCTCTTCTCTTCCTCCTCCTCCTTCTCCTCCTCCTTCTCCTCCTCCTTTCCTCTTCTTCTCCTTCTCCTCCTCCTCCTCCTTCTCCTCCTCCTTTCCTCTTCTCTTCCTCCTCCTCCTTCTCCTCCTCCTTCCCTCTTCTTCTCCTTCTCCTCCTCCTCCTTCTCTCTCCTTCTCTCTCCTTCTCCTCCTTCTTCTCTCTTCTTCTCCTTCTCCTCCTCCTCCTTCCCTCTTCTTCTTCTCCTCCTTCTCTCTTCTCTTCCTCCTCCTTCTCCTTCTTCTCCTTCTCCTCCTCCTCCTTCTCTCTCCTTCTCTCTCCTTCTCTCTCCTTCTCCTCCTTCTTCTTCTCTCTTCTTCTCCTCCTCCTCCTTCCCTCTTCTCCTCCTCCTCCTTCTCTCTTCTCTTCCTCCTCCTCCTTCTCCTCCTCCTTCCCTCTTCTTCTCCTTCTCCTCCTCCTCCTCCTTCTCCTCCTCCTCCTTCTCTCTTCTCTTCCTCCTCCTCCTTCTCCTCCTCCTTCCCTCTTCTTCTCCTTCTCCTCCTCCTCCTTCTCTCTTCTCTTCCTCCTCCTCCTTCTCCTCCTCCTTCCCTCTTCTCCTCCTCCTTCTCCTCCTCCTCCTTCTCTCTTCTCTTCCTCCTCCTCCTTCTCCTCCTCCTTCCCTCTTCTCCTCCTCCTCCTTCCCTCTTCTTCTCCTTCTCCTCCTCCTCCTTCTCCTCCTTCTTCTCTCTTCTTCTCCTTCTCCTCCTCCTCCTTCTCCTCCTCCTTCCCTCTTCTTCTCCTTCTCCTCCTCCTCCTTCCCTCTTCTTCTCCTCCTCCTTCTCTCTTCTCTTCCTCCTCCTTCTCCTTCTTCTCCTTCTCCTCCTCCTCCTCTCTTCTTCTCCTCCTTCTTATCCTCCTTCCCCCCCTTCTTTTTTG
>NW_003859664.1:0-1044 GCF_000181295.1 Otolemur garnettii | reverse complement strand
TTTTTTTTTTTTTCATGAGATATTTCTGCAAGATAACTCTAATAGCTGTATATAGGATGTAATGACCTGGAAGGTGGGGGAGACAGCTGCAGCCATTCTAATGGGATGTGATAAGTCTATGTTAAACCAGGCTATCCCACACACTGCAGAAGTTTCTCAAAATATAGTCTGGGGCACATCTGCAACATAATCAGCTGAGGTGATTATTACAAATGCAGAATCCTGAATCCCACTCTACACTTACTAAATTAAAATCTCAGGGAGGTATGGCTCTGGAGTTTCAGGGTTTATAACAGCACCCCAAGAGATATCTTTTAAAATCTGAGCCCCACCACTACCACATACCAACTGAAATTGTAGGTGAATTAGTTAAAGATTAAAACAAATCAAATCATGGGGTGGCGCCTGTGGCTCAAGTGGCTAAGGCACCAGCCACATACACCTAAGGTGGCGGGTTCCAATCCAGCCCGGGCCACCAAACAACAATGACGGCTGCAACCAAAAAATAGCCAGGCATTGTGGTGGGCGCCTGTAGTCCCAGCTACTTGGGAGGTGGAGGCAGGAGATTCACTTGAGCCCAGGAGTTGGGGGTTGCTGTGAGCCATGATGCCATGGCATTCTACCCAGCATGACAGCTTGAGGCTCTGTCTCATAAAAAAAAGAAAGAAAGAAAGAAAAGATATCTAAGAGGCTATAGCATTATCTCTCAGAAATAACATGCATCAAAATTAGTTGGCAATTAGCACTAGTTTGGTTCCTCAGTGTACTAGGACTGTGCTAGAGGCTATGAGAGATAGATTCACAGTCCACACCTTCAAAGACTGGGTGATTTGATAAGTGAAGATCCATAACGTAAGAATGCACAAGTGGGCTCAGCGCCTGTGGCTCAAGTGGCTAAGGCGCCAGCCACATACACCTAAGGTGGTGGGCTCGAATCCAGCCCAGGCCCGCCAAAACAACAATGACGGCTGCAACCAAAAAATAGCCGGGCGTTGTGGCAGGCGCCTGTGGTCCCAGCTACTTGGGAGGCGGAGGCAGGAGACT
>NW_003859663.1:0-1044 GCF_000181295.1 Otolemur garnettii | reverse complement strand
TTTTTTTTTTTCCTTAGTCTTACTCTTTCACTCTGAGTAAAAGCAACCTTATACGGGCGTGAGCAATCCTCTTGCCTCAGCCTCCTGAATAGCAGGCACCCAATACCATGCAAAACTAGTTTTTCTATTTTTAGTAGAGACGGGGATCTCACTCTTGCTCAGGCTGGTGTTGAATTTCTGAACTCAAGCAATCTACCTGCCCCAGCCTCCCAGAGTGCTGGGATTATAGGCATGAGCCACCATGCCCAGGCACAAACTTGGAATTAGAGTATAAATTTGATCTTGTGCTTCTGGTTAGTTGCTCACGTCATCATGTTAGTAGTCCTCACCATTTTCCCCACTGCTTCCTTCCCACCCCTACTCTTAAACTGTATATCGTGTTCTTCTGTATAGTGTACAGGGTCTCATGGGAATAATTGACAGCTTTCATTTGTAAACTTGGTCTTTTTCATTAGAACACAACCTCCTTAAAGTCAAGGTACAGAATTTTTTTCTATTTGTAGCTGAGGGCCTAGCACTGTGCCTGTAATCTAGTAGAATTCAGCAAATTTGTATTGAATAAATGAGTGGCTGTAGCTTGGTTGTCTTAGTAGATTAGAAATACTTTGAGAAGAAGGGATTATCTGACTTGTGAATTCTTTACCCATGGTGATAACTCAAATTAATGAACTAAGGATTAAAATGAGTGCTATATACAATAAGCATTTTATTTTAGGGACTATTAAGTTATCTATTATGTTGTATAAATTAAGGTATGAAAATACTGTCACATCTCAAACACATGTTTCATAAAGATTTAATGCCTTCTATCATTTTTCAATTTAAACACAATTTGTTAGATTCTCACAATCAAAAGCTGGTAATTCATAAGTGAAGAAATTCTCAATTGAAGCGTTTGTAACTTGTCCACACTCTGAGAACTGAACGTGGCAGAGTTGAGAACCTAAGTTCTCTGACGACTAGTTTGGGTGCTTGCTATGATATTTAAACAATTATGTGCTGACATTCAATTTATGAGAATACTTGCCCAAGTGTCCAAGGTCA
>NW_003859662.1:0-1044 GCF_000181295.1 Otolemur garnettii | reverse complement strand
AGGCCTTGAGAGAAGATGCCATCCTGCTAGACTGGCCTAAATAGAAAAGAGGAGCTAGGTATGAGCTCCCTGCCGCTGCAGCACTGAGAGATTGGGGTCATGAGAAGAAACCCATGAAATGCAGGGCATCCCAGAGTCACCACACACAGGAAAAAAACCATAACACCAGATATCAGGAAATGTGTTTTCCCCATGAGTGGGAGAGATTTCATATGTGTGCATAAAGACACGGCCAACATGTAGAGACTATTGTGTAAATACTCTGTAAAATTTTGTAATGAATATTGGGGCAAATAAAGGTACAATTTCCCTTTTTCCCTATGTATGGTGACTGTTGGGACATCCAGTAGACTTGGAAGTTGTCATCCGTGAAGGGAGAGAGGAACCGTAAATGGCACTTCGGAAGCTGTAGGAAAACACATTTTGAGAAGGAGGGACTAATCAAGTGTCAAACGCTGACTATGGGTTTAATAAACTGAGGCCTGCTAATTGGCTGGCTTTAGTAATTCAAGTCTTTGATGATATCAGTAAAACCTATCTTAGTGGAATAGTATTAATGAAAGGTGAACTGGAGAGAGGAGTCTAGAGAAACTGAAGGAAAGAATTTTGAGACAGAAAACAGAGGCAACATTTTTAGAGAGTTTTATTGTGGAAAGGAGCCGGGAATTGGGGAGTAGCTAGAGAAAAATGTTGGCTCAAGAAAGTTGTTTTGTTTTTAACACGGTTGATACCACAGTGTGTTTTTATGTCTGTAGGGTTTAGCCTATGAATTAGACATAATAAAGATACTGAATAGAGAAACAGAAACGAATGGGGAAATGTTCCCAGGTAAGAGGGGATAAGATAAAGTGAATAAACAGAAGAGTTAGTTGGGGTTTTTTTGTTTGGTTTTTTTTTGAGACAGAGTCCCAGTCCCACTCTGTCACCCTAGGTAGAGTGTCCTCTCATCATCATAGCTCACACCAACCTCAAACTCTTGGGCTCAAGAGGTGCTCTTGACTCAATTTCTTAAGTAGCTGGGACTATAGGTGCCCATCATGATGC
>NW_003859661.1:0-1044 GCF_000181295.1 Otolemur garnettii | reverse complement strand
TTTATTAGATCATAATTGTGTACATTAATTCTCTCATAGGATACAGTGTGTTACTTCTATATGCAGTTTGGAAAACTCTCATCCAGGTGGCCAACGCAGTGCTGGATGTGCTGTGGGCTTGCTACAAGAGAAGGAAAGACATTCTCAGGTGAAGCAGCATGCATAAGATGATGTGGGGGAGTGCAGGCTAACACCCCAGTTTCACAGCTACTTGTGGCATGGTGGTAGGTACATAGGAGAGCTTGGTCTTTCCCCCCTCTCTTCTCATCACAGTGGCAGTTACATTAGCTTGTGCCTGGCCCAATAGAAGAGTGCAGCCCAACATTTAATTCTCGAAATGATGTTGTCTGTGGACCCACAACTAGAGAGTATCCCTCTCAGGTGAGCAGCATGGGCAAGAAGCTGTGAGGAATGCTGTTTGCTAGAATCTCAGTTTCATAGCAGCCAGCAGCAAAATTGTGGGAATTGTCCCAATGGCGCTTTGGACAGGCTGATATCCCCTCTTACTCCTTAGAAGGGCTATGGCTGTACCATGTGTGTGGATCCCTGGTATCCAGGCTCTCATATTGGTGCCAAGCTGAAGCTGCTGTAGGCTCATATACCCTTAGGATTTTGTGTGAGTTCCCTTTCTGGAGCCATGTCTCTGTGTAATCTCTAGGCAGCTTCCATAGGAGTCAAAGATTTCACCTGTAGCCAAGATAAAAAATCCAATTTTGGAATGTGAGATGCCCTGAGGGTATCTCTCTTACCATTTCCCTATGTTCAGGAGAATTTCTCACCTCCCAGCCGGTCTGTGGTCAGGCAATCTTTCTTGAACCCTTTCTTTCCTTCCTTTTGGTGTTTCTGTTGCAGTAAGGGTCTCATAGAAAAGCGATGTCGTGGAGAATAAGCACACTTATTGAAATTGTATTTTAACTAAAGGTGACCATCTGCTCGCTCAGGCAAAATAGCGAGCTTCTTTATTTGCAGTTGGCTTATATAGGGAATTTTGTACATGAGCACAATGCAGTAATGACCTCATTGATCCATTTAAACAGCTTATGA
>NW_003859660.1:0-1044 GCF_000181295.1 Otolemur garnettii | reverse complement strand
CATATGAGAAAAGATTTTGTGCAAGTGAATGTTCAAAAAAATTTTCCAAGGGATTTAGGTTTTTTCCATTAACCCTTGGTACAGTTCCTTTCTAGAATTCAATGCCCATGCAAAAACCCAAACAGGATCAATTTTATAAGACTTTAGAAATTAAATTTGTCTAAGATATATCAATGAATAAAAATAACAAAGGCAGACAAAGATGACTAGCATGATTCTTAATTTTCGGAAAACAAAATAATTCAACACAAAAGTCTGCATGTGTATAACAAATCCCTGAAAAAATCAAATTAGAGGATAAAAGTTGTAAGATGGGAACTTTCAGTTTTTACTTGGTAGTTCTTCATTTTATTTAGAACTTTTATAAGAATTTAATAGTTTGGTTAAGTTTAAAAGATTACAAGGTTTGCATGACTAGGCAATCATTTGGTCAATCATACAGACAGGCTTTGGAATACAGCTGAAGAAAAGCATTAGGGCCTAGTGTGAGAATTGGAAAGTTGCAGAACTAGGCTCTAGCTTGGCATTCAGAGAAGCGTGTGTGATGCCTATAGACAGACCCTCTAGGAGGATAAATGAACATCCTTGACTCTCAAGAACACAAAGGGAGATTGAGTGAACTGAATTTCTCATGCTATTGGGACAGAAAAATGCAAAACAGAAGTCACCCTAGGTTTTGTTAAAGCAAAAATAAAAACAAAAAACTAAAATTAATAAAACACATAAATTTAAATAAGCAAAGAAGACTTTATTTACGATTACTACAATAGAGGAGAAATATGTGAGAGGAAGGGTGGAGTAAAAGTGTACAGGTTTTTCTATGTCGTCAAAGCTATTGAGCTAGTATCAGTTTAAAATAGCCTGTTAAACTACAAAGTGCTCTGTGTAAACCTCAGGTTACCTGCAAAGCAAATATATATAGTAGATACAGAAAAGATAATAAATAAATCATACCACTACAGAAAATTATCTAATCACAAAGGAAAACAAGAGGAGAGAAGATGACAAAAGATCTGTAAAAACACTAGAATACAATTAGCAAAA
>NW_003859659.1:0-1044 GCF_000181295.1 Otolemur garnettii | reverse complement strand
AAAAAAAAAAAAAAAAAAAAACTGAAGAAGAAGAGGAAACTGTTTCCCAGAACTTAGCATTTTATGCCTTGAGGCAACTGAGTTTTCCGCAATTAAAAGTTCCTCCCTCTATATTGCTGGGGTAAGTGTCCATCAGGTTTAATCCACCATTTTCCTATAAGATTTCTTGTTCTCTGACTGGAAAAATGAGCAGGAGGATTGGGACCAGGAGACTGGGGCATCCCTACTCTGGGTGTAGCAGCACCCTGACACCATTCCCTGAGAGCGCTGATTACACAGATGGGGCGCCTCCACGGAGCAGTGGGGAGGTCCCACGGAGGTCCCCTGTGACAGCAGCTCACCAACACAGGAGCCGACAGACGGAAAAGAGCCCGTCCCGACTTAGGTAAGAACTGGAATGAAAAGGGTGTAATACTAGTCAAGCCCACTCCAGAGAGTGGGAGAGGAGCTTGACCACCTCCTTGAGGCGGGAGTCTCAGTAAAAAGGGACAGGAAAAGGAACTGACCTCCGTGAGGCAGGAGGCCTCAGTAAGATGGGCAAAAAAGAAACAGGAGGAGGCAGGGGCCTCCCTGAGACAGAGGGTTTCA
The DNA here is from genome assembly GCF_000181295.1 of Otolemur garnettii. NCBI lineage: Eukaryota > Metazoa > Chordata > Mammalia > Primates > Galagidae > Otolemur > Otolemur garnettii. The sequence goes on along the minus strand of NW_003859659.1, from coordinate 456 downwards.
GCAAAAGTCATGGGATTGGGAGGAATTGTTTAGCCTCTGCGAGTAAGTGGTGTGTGAGAGGGTTGTTAACGGACCCACAACGGGGTTCACTCCACAAGGGGGGTTCACTGTTTCTCTCTGCACAGGGAGCCAATTCTGAGGCAATGAATATTATCAAGGAAGAGAGGATTTATTTCAGAGGACACGTCAACTGGGATGGGGGGCACAGGTTACCTCAAATCCACCTCCCAGATTAGCAGGTTTTATTTTTTATTTTTTATTTTTTTATTTTTATTTTTTGAGACAGAGCCTCAAGCTGTCCCCCTGGGTAGAGTGTCGTGGCATTACAGCTCACAGCAACCTCTGACTCCTGGGCTCAAGTGAGTCTCCTGCCTCCGCCTCCCAGGTAGCTGGGACCACAGGCGCCCGCCACAACGCCCGGCCATTTTTTGGTTGCAACCGTCATTGTTGTTTGGT
>NW_003859658.1:0-1044 GCF_000181295.1 Otolemur garnettii | reverse complement strand
TCTTCACTGGGAGAACCTAAAGAAGGTATTGGAAATAAACCTCACAGAAGTATGAGGGCCTCCTCATTACTGTTTTCCCTGGAATTTTTATCTCCGACTTGTTCACAATTGCCTCCAGCAGTCCACAAATTATAGCTTTGGTTTACCTATCTCTTTAGTGATTCCTGCAGAAGTTTCTGCTCAAAGTTTCTTCTTTTGTAATCCCTTGTATATCTACCTGTCTTTCCAACTTAAAGGGCCATAGTTTGCCCTGTGATCTCATTTAACTGACAGATTTGAGAAGAGTTGATTTTTCATTTTTGCTTAGCTTTTTACTTGTTAGAATGTTAGTATACAGCTTCTAAGCTCCTTATATACTGGACAGGAAACTAGAAGGCTTATACATTTGTACTTTTTAAAAGTCTGTGTTATGTTTGAAATTTTGTTTGATTAATATATAATTAGGAATGGGAGAACTAGTATATCTTCTAAAGAGAGCTTCTAAATAAAATGTTGCAAAAACATACATACCATTACTGTCATAGGTTTTTTTGTTTGTTTTTTTTTTCAGTATACCTATTAGAGTTATCAACAATTATTTCTTGTTAGGTTGCTCTGGTTGTATGAGGAAATTGCAAAGAAGAAATGACAACTTGTATTTTCAATTTGTTTATTATTGACATGTTTTTGCACTACAAAGTATCATCAGACTTTGTAGTTTAAAACAACTATATAATTATATCTCACAATTTTGGGGGTCAGAAATTTCTGCAGGGCTCTGCTGGGCTTCTTTTATACCCCACTGAGTTGACTGAAGTCACAAGGTGGTCTTCATCTATCAAGTGGGATGATTTGTAGGATTCAGAATGGCTTTTACTTGATTGACTGGTGCTTTGATTGGTAGCTAAAAGGCTAGGCTCAGCTGGGATTTTTGATAAGACACCAGTTACAGGCCTCTCCAGAAATCTGGAGATGTAAATAAGTGGATATTTTGCATGGTAGCTTTGGACTTCTAAGTTATGATCTGATAATGTTGTAAATGGTATTTCTTATTTTATTTTCTAG
>NW_003859657.1:0-1044 GCF_000181295.1 Otolemur garnettii | reverse complement strand
ACCTGTAGTCCCAGCTACTTGGGAGGCTGAGGCAAGAGAATCGCTTAAGCCCAAGAGTTTGAGGTTGCTGTGAGCTGTGACTCCACAGCACTCTATGAGGGCAACATAGTGAAACTCTGTCTCAAAAAAAAAAAAAAGAAAAAAAAGACACAGACAATGCAAAGATCTGCCACAGCGTTGTGTTAATTTCATTAAAAGAAGATTCACCCAAATCAATATTTTCTTCTTCTTCTTTTTTTTTTTTTGAGAGAGTCTCATTCTGTCACCCTGGATAGAGAGCCATAGTGTCATAGCTGACGGCAACCTCAAACTCTTGGGCTCAAGGGATCCTCTTGCTTCAGCCTCCTGTATAGCTGAGACTACAGGTGCCCACCACAACACCCAATAGTTTTTCTTTTTTTTTTTTTTTTTTAAGACAAAGCCTCAAACTGTCGCCCTGGGTAGAGTGCTGTTGCATCACAGCTCACAGCAACCTCTAACTCCTGGGCTCAAGCGAGTCTCCTGCCTCCACCTCCCAAGTAGCTGGGACCACAGGAGCCCGCCACAACGCCAGGCTATTTTTTGGTTGCCACAACGCCAGGCTATTTTTTGGTCATTGTTGTTTGGCAGGTCCGGGCTGGATTCGAACCCACCACCTTAGGTGTACGTGGCTGGCGCCTTAGCTGGTTGAGCTATAGGCGCCGAGCCCCAGTAGTTTTTCTTGTAGAGACAGGGGTCTTACTCTTGCTCAGGTTGGTCTGGAACTCCTGATCACAGGTGACCCACCCACCTCAGGCTCCCATAGTGCTAGGATTATAGTCATGAGCCACCTTGCCCAGCTCCAAACCAATATTTTGAAGCATCTTTTTGTTCAAGGCCAGAAGCTTTTGTATTTCAAGCATTATATCTTCAAATTCGGGAGGTGTGAGAGGCTGTGGTGTACATAAAGTGTTTCACATGGCATGGGTTATTTTATTTATTTATTTATTTATTTATTTTTTTGAGACAGAGCCTCAAGCTGTCCCCCTGGGCAGAGTGCCGTGGCATTACAGCTCACAGCAACCT
>NW_003859656.1:0-1044 GCF_000181295.1 Otolemur garnettii | reverse complement strand
AGGTTGCTGTGAGCTGTAATGCCACGGCACTCTGCCCAGGGGGACAGCTTGAGGCTCTGTCTCAAAAAAATAAATAAATAAATAAATAAATAAAATAACCCATGCCATGTGAAACACTTTATGTACACCACAGCCTCTCACACCTCCCGAATTTGAAGATATAATGCTTGAAATACAAAAGCTTCTGGCCTTGAACAAAAAGATGCTTCAAAATATTGGTTTGGAGCTGGGCAAGGTGGCTCATGACTATAATCCTAGCACTATGGGAGCCTGAGGTGGGTGGGTCACCTGTGATCAGGAGTTCCAGACCAACCTGAGCAAGAGTAAGACCCCTGTCTCTACAAGAAAAACTACTGGGGCTCGGCGCCTATAGCTCAACCAGCTAAGGCGCCAGCCACGTACACCTAAGGTGGTGGGTTCGAATCCAGCCCGGACCTGCCAAACAACAATGACCAAAAAATAGCCTGGCGTTGTGGCAACCAAAAAATAGCCTGGCGTTGTGGCGGGCTCCTGTGGTCCCAGCTACTTGGGAGGTGGAGGCAGGAGACTCGCTTGAGCCCAGGAGTTAGAGGTTGCTGTGAGCTGTGATGCAACAGCACTCTACCCAGGGCGACAGTTTGAGGCTTTGTCTTAAAAAAAAAAAAAAAAAAGAAAAACTATTGGGTGTTGTGGTGGGCACCTGTAGTCTCAGCTATACAGGAGGCTGAAGCAAGAGGATCCCTTGAGCCCAAGAGTTTGAGGTTGCCGTCAGCTATGACACTATGGCTCTCTATCCAGGGTGACAGAATGAGACTCTCTCAAAAAAAAAAAAAGAAGAAGAAGAAAATATTGATTTGGGTGAATCTTCTTTTAATGAAATTAACACAACGCTGTGGCAGATCTTTGCATTGTCTGTGTCTTTTTTTTCTTTTTTTTTTTTTTGAGACAGAGTTTCACTATGTTGCCCTCATAGAGTGCTGTGGAGTCACAGCTCACAGCAACCTCAAACTCTTGGGCTTAAGCGATTCTCTTGCCTCAGCCTCCCAAGTAGCTGGGACTACAGGT
>NW_003859655.1:0-1044 GCF_000181295.1 Otolemur garnettii | reverse complement strand
AGTCTCCTGCCTCCGCCTCCCAAGTAGCTGGGACCACAGGCGCCTGCCACAACGCCCGGCTATTTTTTGGTTGCAGCCGTCATTGTTGTTTTGGCGGGCCTGGGCTGGATTCGAGCCCACCACCTTAGGTGTATGTGGCTGGCGCCTTAGCCACTTGAGCCACAGGCGCTGAGCCCACTTGTGCATTCTTACGTTATGGATCTTCACTTATCAAATCACCCAGTCTTTGAAGGTGTGGACTGTGAATCTATCTCTCATAGCCTCTAGCACAGTCCTAGTACACTGAGGAACCAAACTAGTGCTAATTGCCAACTAATTTTGATGCATGTTATTTCTGAGAGATAATGCTATAGCCTCTTAGATATCTTTTCTTTCTTTCTTTCTTTTTTTTATGAGACAGAGCCTCAAGCTGTCATGCTGGGTAGAATGCCATGGCATCATGGCTCACAGCAACCCCCAACTCCTGGGCTCAAGTGAATCTCCTGCCTCCACCTCCCAAGTAGCTGGGACTACAGGCGCCCACCACAATGCCTGGCTATTTTTTGGTTGCAGCCGTCATTGTTGTTTGGTGGCCCGGGCTGGATTGGAACCCGCCACCTTAGGTGTATGTGGCTGGTGCCTTAGCCACTTGAGCCACAGGCGCCACCCCATGATTTGATTTGTTTTAATCTTTAACTAATTCACCTACAATTTCAGTTGGTATGTGGTAGTGGTGGGGCTCAGATTTTAAAAGATATCTCTTGGGGTGCTGTTATAAACCCTGAAACTCCAGAGCCATACCTCCCTGAGATTTTAATTTAGTAAGTGTAGAGTGGGATTCAGGATTCTGCATTTGTAATAATCACCTCAGCTGATTATGTTGCAGATGTGCCCCAGACTATATTTTGAGAAACTTCTGCAGTGTGTGGGATAGCCTGGTTTAACATAGACTTATCACATCCCATTAGAATGGCTGCAGCTGTCTCCCCCACCTTCCAGGTCATTACATCCTATATACAGCTATTAGAGTTATCTTGCAGAAATATCTCATGAAAAAAAAAAAAA
>NW_003859654.1:0-1044 GCF_000181295.1 Otolemur garnettii | reverse complement strand
TCATAATTGTACTGTCTTGAGATAACCCATTAACAATTATGCGCTACTTTGCTGGTCATGAACAATACAATTTGACCATTGTTCTCTAACAAAAGAAAAACAGAAAGCAGTGATAAATTGCTAGTGGTAATTCAGACAAAATGACCTGTGCCACACCTGTATGATTCTGACAAATAGATAAGTTAATTCCTAGGTCTGGCTTACATCTCTTTTAGCTTCATATTATCTGCCTGATCTTTATTAGTTTTTCAGAGATCTAGAGACAGAAAAGTTCTTAGAAAAACAAGAGTAACCCATAAAAATGACTGAACTATTTGAAGACAAAGAACTATGTTCTCAACTTTAGTATCTGAAAATATACTTCCTGAATCCTTTTTATTTACCATACTTTGAACTTTCTCAATTGTCAAAAATCTTCAGATACTGATTAAATTCTGTTGCCATTGCAGACAAATGATAAATATTTGTAAGATACCTTTATTACTAAGGGTTTACTCAAATAAGATATAGAAAAAGGATTCATTTCAAGTGTATAAATAATCCTAAATATTGTACATTTTACTGTCTCCTAGTTTGATGCTAGCTGTTAAAAGCATTAAATTCTTTTTTGTTCACATTGTACTTGTAATTAGTGTGACCCCTAGAGTTTTCTTCCTTTTAAAAAAATCGTCATTTTAAAGATTGTGAATATTTTCCTCAAACATAATATATTTTGAATGTTACTGGAAGTAATAATGTTAATATACTATAAAGTAGGACTGATCTTTCTTGGCAATTAATCAGTGCATTCTCTGACATCGATTAAATTTATATTTTAGGCTGGCTTTACTCAGTCATCCATCTAGCAAGGTAGTTCAGCAAGACTGGAGTTTGGATGATAGAGACTTGCACATATAAATAAATACTTTGATTTAGTATCATTATTTTGCACACACTAATATTGTTTTCTCTGCACACATTTATGTAATATTACACAATAAAATTTATATGCAGAGTGTCCCCAAAGTTGCTCCAAATATTGCCATGTGTAGGGAAAATGGGAAA
>NW_003859653.1:0-1044 GCF_000181295.1 Otolemur garnettii | reverse complement strand
TAGCCATCTGCTATGATATTGCCATGCTAGAAACTGCAATACGGATGCCTTCTAGTCAAATCAAGTTCCACACTGGGTCTTAGAAAGAGAGACTGCTGCCACTCTTGACTCATAAGTCAGTGGGTGTGGGACTGAACTGAAGAATTCGTTCCAGCCATGGCCCCCCACCTCCCCGAGCCCTCTCATCATGCCAAAATGGTGGTGACACAGCAGGTGATGGTTGTTTTCATAGGCCTGGTTCCATGTGGGGCTATTTCCCAGGCTGGCGATGTGCCCACAATGGGACTAGAGGCCATAGCAAATGGGTATCAGGGTCAAGCAGTATGAGCTTGAGTGTGGCTGAGCCTGAAATACCTTCAGGTGGGCAGCTTGTTGCAGGGGAGCAAGTTCATAGTTAATTTTATCCCAGGTCTAACTATTCTCACTATTAATTTTGTACCAAGTCTTTCAGCCTCTTTTTTACATAACCACATGACCCATTTTCTTGATCTTTGACAAAAAAATTTGAGTTGTAAGATAGTAATATTGTAATTCAAGGTTTCATTCAATGGTCACTTCTCCCTATCCTCTGGCATATACATTGACCAAGCAGTATTACATCATTCTCCTTTTAGACATAGACTTATAAGCTTCTCTCCAAGAGGATTTCAGATGGAACAGGAATGGAGCCTTCCATGTCGAAATAGAACTCACAAACAATAAAAGCTAACATAAGTTGGTGAGTAGTCAAAATACAGAGAATTCCCAAAGACAATGATCTCAAATGCCAACGCCTTACCAACTGAATGGGAACTGTACAAGTGAAAACCAGATTCTCAAATGAGAACCAACATCTCCTAATCCAAAAAGGAAACAAATTTCCCATTTTCTCTAGCTCTTCTCAGCTATGCCTCTCACTCCCAAATGGTGCCACAAATGAATGCCCTGCCACAGTGATAAAAGCCTACTCCTAATAGGTAGAATCAAGGTCTCAGTGTGCATATGGGGGAATTTACCTAAAATGGCCAGGGCATTGTAATCCTTCCCAAATCCATTTCCTTTTTT
>NW_003859652.1:0-1044 GCF_000181295.1 Otolemur garnettii | reverse complement strand
TTTTAGTAGAAATGGGGTGTGGGGGTGTCTCGCTTTTGCTTAGGCTGGTCTCAAACTCATGAGCTCAAGCAATCTACCCACCTCAGCCTCCCAAGTGCTAGGATTATAGGTGTGAGCCCCTTTACCTGGCCCAGTAAAGGAATCTTAAGTTTTAGATTTCTTGTTCCTCTAGACCAGTGTTTTTCAAGCATTTTTGTCTCACAGCACACTTGAACCTATAGTTAAACTTTTGTGGCACACTTAAATTACGTTGATGAAAAAGCAGAGTAAAAACAGGAATATAGGCTCAGCACCTGTGGCTCAAGTGGCTAAGGCGCCAGCCACATACACCTGAGCTGGTGGGTTAGAATCCAGCCCAGGCCTGCCAAACAACAATGACGGCCACAACCAAAAAATAGCTGGGCATTGTGGCAGGCACCTGTAGTCCCAGCTACTTGGGAAGCAGAGGCAGGAGAATCACTTGAACCTAGAAGTTAGAGGTTGCTGTGAGCTGTGATTTCACAGCATTCTACCCAGGGTGACAGCTTGAGGCTCTGTCTCAAAATAATAATAATAATAATCTAAAGACTATTTCATGATGGGAAAATTATTATAGAAATTCAGATTTCGGGGCAGCGCCTGTGGCTCAAAAGGGTAGGGTGCTGGCCCCATGTGCCAGAGGTAGCGGGTTCAAACCCAGCTCAGGCCAAAAAAAAAGGAATATGTATATTTTGGTGGCACCTGTGGCTCAAAGGAGTAGGACACTGGCCCCATATGCTGGAGGTGGCGGGTTCAAATCCAGCCCTGGCCAAAAACTGCAAAAAAAATAAAAAAATAAATTCAAATTTCACTGTCCACAACCTATGGCCAAGCTCATTAATTTACATTATCGGCTCGGCGCCTGTGGCTAAGGCACCAGCCACATACACGTAAGGTGGCGGGTTCGAATCCAGCCCAGGCCTGCCAAACAACAATGATGGCTGTGACCAAAAAAAAATAGCCAGGCGTTGTGGCAGGCGCCTGTGGTCCCAGCTACTTGGGAGGCAGAGGCAAGAGACTCGCTTG
>NW_003859651.1:0-1044 GCF_000181295.1 Otolemur garnettii | reverse complement strand
GCACAACTGAAGACCAAAGGTCCCTAGGCGGCCCTTTCCCTGCCCCAGGCCTCGGTTTCCCCATGTGTACACCCTGGGGCCAGGCTCGTGGTGGCTGAGACCCGGGCTCCGACCGCGGACACTGCCCACCAAATTCCGAGGAGAGCTGAGGGGCTGCAGGGCCCGCCACTAGCGGCCGGGGGCTGAACTCCGTTGGTCGCTCATGTCTGCCCTGCGCCGGCTCCTGCTCTCCCGGGAGATGCTAGGGGTCCGGGGCCGCCTCCTCGCTCCTCCGGATCGGCTCTCCCCGCCGATCGCCAGGGGGAGCCCGCTCCCCCCGCCGCCCACTCCCGGCGCAGAGATCCCGGCGGCGGCGGCGCCAACTCCAGCGAGCCCCGGCCGCCGCCGCTGCCGTCGCCATGGACACAAAGGCGCTCCTGTCCCATTGGAGCGGCGTTCTGGGGGCGGAGCCTCCAGGAAGCCACGCCTCCGGTCAGGCCGGCGCGTTCTCCCCTGGGCTAGTTCGGAGGCTGGCTGCTTGTGGTGTGTTGCGGTACTTTTATAGGGCGACCTGACAAGAATAAATCAGGCAGAGTGGGAGGGAAGGACGGCACTGCTGAAGACATAGCCAACAAATTCACTGCACAATTCAGTTTCTCTAGAATCCACTTAAAGGAAAAGATCAGGGTGATATAAATGGATTGAAATTCCAAACTGAGCCAGCCCAAATGGTTCTGAATTTTGTTTTCAGTTTATCAAAAAGTTAATGTTAGGTGGCGCCTGTGGCTCAGTGGGTAAGGCACTGGCTCCATGTACCAAGGGTGGCGGGTTCTAACCCGGCCCCAGCCAAACTGCAACAAAAAATAGCCAGGTAGCTAAGGTGGCGGGTTTGAATCCAGCCTGAGCCTACCAAACAACAATGACGGCTGCAACCTAAAAATAGCCAGGCGTTGTGAAGGGCACCTGTAGTTGAGTGTTGCGACCTTCCTATTACAGACACCTGTGTGCCTCTCCTCTGAAGCTTCCTAAGCACTGCTAGCACTTTCTGTCTTGGGTACCTCACCA
>NW_003859650.1:0-1045 GCF_000181295.1 Otolemur garnettii | reverse complement strand
GAGGACAGCACTGCTGCAGGACTGGTTACTGGGCAGGGTGTGGCTGGGTACAGGCATGCTGGGGTCAGGTGGCTCTGTGCGGTTATGTCTGTGTGTGGGAAGAAGATAGCAGGGCTGATTGTTAAGCTGGCTGAAAGCAGGTTGGGGCGGCTTTCTGTGCAGCTGTGCTGTGTGAGTGTCCACTGGCATCTCAGCTGTGCAGGTCCACGTGTTTTCTGGAGGATGTGGGCTCCAAGTGGTTTGTGCTCTGTGATCTGGATCATTTTGTCTGACTCAGGCTTGTAGCATCTGAAGTTGTGACGACCCTTGTGAACACGGTATAATGACAGTGGTGTTTCAGGGTTGGAGAGAATCAGGTGTAACTCTCTGGAGTAAGATTCTCTCTCTCATCTGTTTCAGGATGGTTCTGTGCTGTAGCATTTGAGGTCTTCGGGGAAGGGAATGCTCTGCAGTGCTTCTGTTCTGTAGTAATGTGGCTGTGCACAAACTCTTGGTTACTCTCCAAACTAGAGTCAGGTCCCTTGAGGACTAGGTGACTCTACTTTAGAAGGACTGCCGATGTCCGTGGCAGCAATGAAGACAGCTGCAGATGTCCACCTTGTCAGAAGAAGCCCCCTGACTCTGAGCTGGTCTTGGCAGGTGCGACACTGTGGCAGAGACAGGCTGCCCCAGGTCCTTCTGTCTGATGCTCTATTGGGCTTCTGTAAGCCACAGGGAGTTGGCTTTTCTTCTGTGCTGTCTGCTATCTTTTCTTTAGTCACTGCTCTTACTGCCAACTGTTTTGAGTTATTTAACATACGTATCACAAAAGACACATCTGGTAGTTAAGCCCTGGATACTGGGCCAGGGCTCCACGGACATTGTTTAATTATCCTTTACAGTTCCTGTGGATATCCAATGTTATTAAGTTTATAGGTTAGGTAACAGTGATCCAAAAAGTTGAAGGGACTTGCTACCTCAGAATACTGTGATGCTGAAATTTTAGAGCAAAACATTCTCAGTCTAGAGCTGTTTGTTATGATGGCAAACTTCCCCTTTCATTGGA
>NW_003859649.1:0-1045 GCF_000181295.1 Otolemur garnettii | reverse complement strand
AACTCAGATTTCTTTTTAAATAGGATTACTTTAGCTCAAAACCCAGAAAGTGAAAGGATCATGTTATTTTCTTTATAAAAGCCAACAAACATTGGTATGGTGAAGTCCCAGCTACACATTCATTGGGGGTTTCTGAGTATTTTTGCTTTCTTCAAAATCACTAGTCAGTTAAGTAAGTTGAAAACTTACATTGCATTTCTACATCCTGCATGTTTTTCTTTACTAACAAGAAAAATACTACCCCCAGTCATGTGGTATGTATACTTAAGACTATAAAAGTCTGAACTCAAAGTGATCTAGCCTCCAATCACATTCCTGTCACTTCTGGACAGGAACTCATCATTGCTAAGCCTCGTTTTCTGAGTCTGAAGAATGGGGGTAAAGGTTGTACCTACCTTGTTAAGTTGCTGGAGACTACGTGAGATACAGTTTGCAAAGTGTCTGGCATGCCTAGAATAGCTATTAAAAGGATACAAGGTTTGGGCAGTCCTGTGGCTCAAAGGAGTGGGGCACCGGCCCCATATACTGGAGGTGGTGGGTTTAAACCTGACCCTAGCCAAAAAAAAAAACAAAAATGCAAAAAGAAAAAGATACAGTGTTTTATATTGAAATATGTTTTACTTACTTTTATTTTCCGTAAATATTCATTTGTTTAAATGGCTATATTTAACTATTAATTTATAAAGACATAAAATTAAGCAACATACTGGTCAGGGGAAAAATGGAAAAAGTAGACAGGTCATTTATTTAGCCTACTTTGTTTCTCTCCCATTTATAAGTGATAACGTTTGAACTGTTCCATTTCGAAACAAGTAAGAGGGAGCTCTAACAACAGCCTGGGAGCGGTGAAGGATTGTCATCAGTTTCCTAAATGTCTCCCTGCGATCCATCCTGCACACGGTTCTCAGAACAAAGTTTCTAATGTGCAAATGTGCCTGTGTCTGTCCACTACTGGGAAGATGAAGTGCTAAGCCCGTAACAGAGGGATTCAACTGCCTTATTGCCCCTCTGTGCCTTCTTTTCTCACCACCCCCCCACCACTCAG
>NW_003859648.1:0-1045 GCF_000181295.1 Otolemur garnettii | reverse complement strand
GCTCTCTCAGGACATCTGTATGGAGGCCAAAAGTCAGGGAAATGCATGGACTCGAGGCCCAGGGATGTGACATTTCCTGACTCTGACCCTCTCTGTTCAACAGACCTGGGGGACAAGAGTTTTCACAAGGGGAAGGGCCAGGTGCCATCTTAGTCCCAGGGGAAGTGGTAGACTACACCTTAGGGCCCTTGCCTACTGCCCTTTCTAAACCCAAGCTAGGGAAAGTGAGAAAATTTGACATTAAAACACTACACTGGTGTTGGTCACATTGGACAAGGAAGACAAATTACTGAACACTGTGTGGCATACTAATGTCACCAGACAAACTATGTCATAGTGATCAAAAAGTTGTAGGGCTGACTCTGAAGTTGGTATTTGGGGAGCAGAGAAGAAAAAGCCCAACAGAAGAGATGTGGCTTGGACCTTGGGAGGAGTTACAGGAACATAATTATTTGGTTTTGGCCTCTTCTGCTTCTACGCAACAGTCACCCAGACATAGCAATGACAAAACTCAAATTCAAAATAGTGCTTACCTGAGGGACAGATGGGGTTGTTCAGTTTACACTTTTATTTTCTTAGGCAAGAGGCGAGTATACCAGTGGTCTTTCTGTTCCCTGTACATTTCTGTATTCCTGATCACTCCATCAGTCCAGAACAAGAGAAAGGGAGCTAGAGAGGCAAGCAGAAATGCCCAGGAAAAAAGAATGGTGAATAACCAATATGTCATTTAATTGTTCCAAAATTACTTTGCAAACACAATTCCACTCTAGCTAAGATGTTGCATGTGATGCTGAATGAATACACAAAGTGTCCGAGTGCATGTTCTCTGGAAACAGAACCTGACACAATCCAGTGAGTATGAACAGCTTACTTGAGGGGCCATCCCAGGCAGCACTGGCAGGGGGTAAGGGGAAGGTGACTCAGAAGGAACACAGGCAATTAAGGGAGTGGAGGTGATCTAGCAAGGTACCTGTTGACTACGCCATTTGTTGGGTGGTACTTTTCTTGCAGGGAAAGGATGGCTTGGCCGCAGGTGTAAGCTCCC
>NW_003859647.1:0-1045 GCF_000181295.1 Otolemur garnettii | reverse complement strand
TTTAACTTGTGTTCTTGTTTCTAAAGACCCCTTTCTGGCATTTTCAGAATTATAAGTCAGGAATTAATAACAAGTTGTCAGGTTCTGGATTATGCCTTGAAATTCAGGCGTTTGTAAAGCAGGAAAAGGAGTTGTCATTTGCATTATTTCTATCCTTTCAATACCCCTTTTACAAATCCCTGTTATGAGTCCTGGACAGCCAACATCCTCTTGCGGACCCCAGCGAGCAGCTATAATTAGCTGACCAGCCCATTATAACACTGTTTCTGGGTGGTATTATACTACTTTGTGCTAATTCTTTCTGGGAGGTTGCTTTAGCGTGTCCATCACTTAAGACCTTCACACACACGAATTCATAGTTTGCCTACACATTTGCTTACGTGCACAGTGGTTTCTGGGCCTAAATGAACTAATTACATATGATTCACAATTGAGGACCTCTACCAGTAAATTTAATTATCTTTTCTGTTTCTCCTCTCATGGATCATAAAATAAAATAATGGGCAGTGAAACTGGCTGGAATTGATCAAAGCACTACATTGCATTAAAAAATGCTATAGTTTAAAGAGCTTGAAATACATTGGAAACACAAGTTTTTATTAATTGCAATCTGTGCATTTATTCTTGTGTGTTCTGTGTACTCAAAGTGATATTTTGCTCAAAAACACGAACGTGCATGTGCCTTCCATTCCCACCTATTATGCATATGTAGGGATATGCAATGGAAAAGCAAGATTAGCTTTTGTTACCTCCCAAATATATCGGTCATTTAATCTGATTGTTCAAACTGTAAGTAACTTCATTTCTCTACCTCAGTTATTTAGGAAGTCTCTTTTAACAGCCTCATTAACTGGCGTTCTTTTTAACCCAAACCCTCTTAAATATTTTCAACACACAGGAGCCTAACATTGCAAAAATTAAAAACACTCCTATTACTACTTATTTCATAGAATGAAATTCAAGTTCCATCCCATAATATATCAGAGCTCACATATGTATAGCTGTGTTTGTTTCTTTTCTTTCTTTCTTTCTTTTTTTTTTTTTT
>NW_003859646.1:0-1045 GCF_000181295.1 Otolemur garnettii | reverse complement strand
GTTGCAGCCATCATTGTTGTTGTTTGGCGGGCCCGGGCTGGGGATTCGAACCCGCCACCTTAAGTGTATGTGGCTGGCGCCTTAGCCACTTGAGCCACAGGCGCCGAGCCTCAAGTATTTTATTTAATTGAATTCTCACAATAAAACTTTAAGGTATATGTTAGCACCATGATTGTCATCATATTACTTTGTACATTATATATGACTAGAATAATCAAAACCTATTCAATACCTATTAAAACCTATTAAAAACCCCTTAAATACCTATTAAAATACCAACCTATTAAATACCAGTAACTTCATATGTTATATGGTTTAATACAATTACTCTATAAACAGGTACTACTATTATCATTATCCCCACTTTTCTCACATAAGGAAACTAAACAGCAGAACATTTAAGTAACTGGCTCAACCTCACCAGTAAGTAAGAAAAGACTGGGGATTAGAACACTGTGTATCTGCCTCTAAAGTAGGAAAGTAAAGCTCAAAGTGGGTAATTATCCCAATCAAGGTCACATGGCTAGAGAAAAATGAAGATTAAATGCAAATTATTTTTTTAAAAACTTCTTTACTTTTGATCGTAAGAATTTTCAAATAGATACCCAACTAGACGGGACAGTATTATGAACCCAAAGACTTTTAGTTTCGAGTCTAAAGCCCTTTTCTTAAAACACATTTGTTCTTTGAGATAGAAATAGTTAACGCAGCAGTGTTTAATGAAAAGAGCTTCATTGTTTTTTTTTAATTATAGAGGTAATACATGTTCATTATAAAACCATTCATTCAGAATAGAAAGTTTCGTCTCTATTAATAATTTGTACATATCCTTTCAGATTTTTTTCTACCCATATAGGTACAAGTATAGAGACGTAAGTTTTTACAAAATGGAATCATACTATATATGCTCTTTTTTTTTTTTTTTTTTTTTGAGACAGAGCCTCAAGCTATCCCCCTGGGTAGAGTGCTATGGCATTACAGCTCACAGCAACCTCCAACTCCTGGGCTCAAGCGAGTCTCCTGCCTCTGCCTCCCAAGTAGCTGG
>NW_003859645.1:0-1045 GCF_000181295.1 Otolemur garnettii | reverse complement strand
TGTACCAACAAATGTGGAAGGTAATTACAAAAATGTGGCATTTGAAACTAGACAATTCATGTGGCCTTATTCACAGAGGCCTTGGTTTGTACTCCGTCCTCATGTAACCAACGTGCTTGGTTCCAACACACATGCAGAATCAGGCTTCGAGAGAATAAGAGAGCACACAGAGATGATCAAATATGCCTATAAAAATCCCTCCATCTTTTCATTTTATTTAGGTAAAAATTTTTGAAAGGATGAATGCCATTTAAGCCTATTAAGAGGCTTATTTGTTCTAACATAACACACAATAACACATTGGTGAATTATCAAGCTGACAGTGCACTTAGTAATGAGTGAGGATTAATGTCTTCGTAGAAATGTGATTCATGAATAAAAACTGGTACAAAATTAAACTCAAGACATACAGAGTCATTTGTAATATTTTAAAAGAAGACTATGCTGGGTTGAGAATTATTTTTGCGTGGGACTGAGGTACGAGTCATAGAAATAGGAGGCGAGGAGAGGTGCTGGGGGCTCGTCTCATTGCCTTTTGGGGACACTTAAAGCCTTTCGCCCTGTCCAGTTGCCACAGCTGCTGCTCTCTGCCCTGCCTCTGGCCTCTAAGCCAGACCAACACAACCACCTAGAGGTCAGTGACAAATGACCGATTTCGTTTTCACCTAGAAACTTCCTTCTTTATTCCCAGCCTATTTTTCTGACACTGTTTTCACCAGATTCCAGCTCTTACTGATTGTTAAAGATTGAGTTGTGCCCCACAGAACTTGTTGAAGTCCACCCCAGTACCTGTGAATGTAATCTTATTTGGAAATAAGGTCTTTGTGGATGATCAAATAATAATATGGTGGGCAATAGTCCAGATGACTGTGTCCTTCTTATAAAAAGATGACATTTGAACACAGACACACATTTGAACACACACACACACACACAAATGCCAAGTGAACATGAAAGCAGAGATTGTGTGCTGCATTGATAAGGCCAGAGATTGCCAGCAGCCCTCCAGCAGTCAGAAAGGCTCCATGCTATTCCATTTAGATTG
>NW_003859644.1:0-1045 GCF_000181295.1 Otolemur garnettii | reverse complement strand
TAGCCTCCTAAAATGCTTGCATTACAGGCATGAGGCTAAGGCGCCAGCCACATACACCTAAGGTGGCAGGTTCGAATCCAGCTGAGGCCCCCAAAAACAATGACGGCTGCAACCAAAACAAAACAGCCGGGCATTGTGGTAGGCGCCTGTTGTCCCAGCTACTTGGGAGGCTGAGGCAGTAGACTCACTTGAGCCCAGGAGTTAGAGATTGTGTGAGCTGTGATGCCACAGCACTCTACCCAGGGGGACAGCTTGAAGCTCTATCTCAAAAAAAAAAAAAAAAATAAGTTTTGGGGCTAGGCACAGTGGCTCGTTCCCATAATCCCTGGGAGGCCAAGGGAGGAGATTGTTTGAACCCAGTAGTTTGAGGTTGTTGTGAGCTAGGTTGATGCCACTGCACTCTAGCTCCAAATATACCTTTGGATTGTGTTAAGTGTGGTTAAGAATAAAATAGTGGGGTGTTCCAATGCAAGGATGGACATTTACCTCTGTCCTTGCAATCTCCTGACTTCCAGCAAATGGGGCACACCAGGTGACAGGGTGAGGCAGAGTTAAAACTTCAGCCAGCTTAGGGAAAAGGGTGCTCCAGCCAGGGCTCTACAGCCCGAAAGTCGCCAGGACTTGGTCACTGTCCCTTCTTATTCACTGCTTCTGTCTCTCTAGGTGTCATCTTCCTTCCTTCTCCTTGCAGTGGCTTTCCCCCAAGAAGGAAAATGTGGCTGCTGACAGATCCTGGGAATTTTACTTTTCACAACCCCAGTCTCGGGAGACAGCCTGACTTCATGCATTCTCCGAGTTTAAGATGGAAACCTTGAGGGGAGAGACTCAGTGGTCCAGGTGAGAAGTTTCCATCCTGGGGCTAATCAGCCAAGGCCAAGGCTACAAAGGAGAGGGACTCTCTGATTGCTCAAAGCTCTCAAGACTGCCTTAAGAATGTTTTCTTGCGGCTTGGCGCCTATAGCTCAACCGGCTAAGGCGCCAGCCACGTACACCTAAGGTGGCGGGTTCGAATCCCCAGCCTGGACCCGCCAAAACAACAATGACG
>NW_003859643.1:0-1045 GCF_000181295.1 Otolemur garnettii | reverse complement strand
CCTATAGTCCCAGCTACTTGGGAGGCTGAGGCAAGAGAATCACTTGAACCCAAGACTTTGAGGTTGCTGTGAGCTGTGATTGTACAGCACTCTACTGAGGGTGACAAAGTGAGACTATCTCAATAAATTAATTAATTAATTAAATAAAATAAAATAAAGCTACCAAAGGTAAGTGGAGCCAATACTTCTCAGTGAGAGATTTCCAGACACTTTCTAATGTTTCCGGTCTTGAGAACTCTTAAATTGATCATTGCTCATTTCTCCTCTTCAAGGTGACTCTCCATTAATAAGATCAGGTTCTTAATTGTTATTTTGTCTTTGATGGCACCAAAGCATGCTTTTGGATTCTAAAAATCACATAATAGGAATAGGCAGTCTTCATTTAAAAATCAAGGCAGTGTTAAGGAGAAATACTCTTGAAAAATAAAGATATAGGAAATGAAAGGTACATGTGGAATCTGTGGTCATGTGGTAATAAAATTATGCAACAAATTTTGAGTCTCCTTTTAAAACTGGAACATCCCTAGAATCTTGGGAAGACACCGTTTCTTTTCTAGGTGGTCTGTCTTCCTCATCCCTTCCCAATAAACAATACAAATCTGAAAAACTCTCAAATTGTTTAGATATGTCTTCTTACCCTCTTATTTGTCCTTCAAGTAGAAGATTTCAAAAGTTCTGATGTACCTTCAACGTCTGAATTAAAGAATATCCCTTTCTATGTAAAGTTTCCTTGATTTTTATCTCCAGAACTAGCATTTGTCACTGTAAGACGAACACATCCCTTCAATCTAGACCTTCAGTACAAATTTTCTCTGGAAATTTTGTATTTCAAAAGTACTTCATTCCAAGTTTTTTTTTTTTTTTTTTTTTTTTTTTTGAGACAGAACCTCAAGCTGTCCCCCTGGGTAGAGTGCCGTGGCATCACAGCTCACAGCAACCTCCAACTCCTGGGCTCAAGTGAGTCTCTTACCTCTGCCTCCCAAGTAGTTGGGACCACAGGTGCCTGCCACAACGCCCGGCTATTTTTCGGTTGCAGCCATGGTTG
>NW_003859642.1:0-1045 GCF_000181295.1 Otolemur garnettii | reverse complement strand
CCCTGTATCATCACAGTCCAGGTCAGAGTGTTCCTCTTCCCTAAAGCCACAGCAAGCCAGTAAACACATCTCCTTCCCTTGAGCAGTGCTGCTGTGCCTGGTGCCCTTGTGTGGTCAGTCTCCCTGGGCTGCTGCTCTGGGTCACTGTGCCCTGGGCAGTAGCAGCCTCCACAGTGGCCCCCCTGCCTGCTCTCCACACAGAGCATAGCTCTCTCTTCTTTTCTTGTTCTCCCTCACCCTGGAGTGCGGGTTTCAGTTGGGTTACAGCTTTCCTGTTTGCACTGTCTGCCCCACCATCCATGCTGACCAGAAGGCCTGGGGCCCTGCCAGGTTCCTGACCAACTCTGGGAATTCTTCCAACCTGGGACTGGGACTCTGCCTCTTCCAAGACCCTGGAGCCTGGGATGGCCAGCAAGTGACTTGCCATCACTGAGACACCACATTCCCATCAAGGCTCACCCACTGGGGCTTCTTTGCCTCACCCCAGAGGCCATGACTTGGTTTGGAGGAGCTGCCAATGTGACCATTCCTGTCTCCCAAGCAAAGTCCACTTTGTGCAATCTGTTCCTCAGGGAGGATGTCCCTGAAGACGCGCCCCTACCACCTCCCTGCAGACACCTCCCCCCGTGCACTCTTCCCAGTGGAGCCTGCCTTGCCAATATTGTCTTCAGTGACACCTCATTGCTCAGCCTGTTTGATTTCAGCACAGAGGCAGAGGTCTTTCTTCCTCTTAGCTTGTGGTCTCAAATTAGCATGCACCTCCCTACTCCCACTGCAACTTACAAATTTCCATTTGCCTGCAGTCCTCCACCATCTGAGGCACTTGACTCAGGAAGGTCACAACTGACTCATAGCTCAGGGAGGGCCTCACAGGCTTTCTGCCCATCTCCTGAGCAGCTCTGTCACTGAGAAAGCTGCCAGCACCAAAGTGTCCTCGTGGGGTGGTCTTGAAGCAAGTCAAAACGCTCCTGCCCATTTGCTGGCACTGTCCTCCCCAAAACACTTCAAAAGTGTCCCGTGGGTCCAGAAGCACAGGCCTTCTGCC
>NW_003859641.1:0-1045 GCF_000181295.1 Otolemur garnettii | reverse complement strand
CAACCATGGCTGCAACCGAAAAATAGCCGGGCGTTGTGGCAGGCACCTGTGGTCCCAACTACTTGGGAGGCAGAGGTAAGAGACTCACTTGAGCCCAGGAGTTGGAGGTTGCTGTGAGCTGTGATGCCACGGCACTCTACCCAGGGGGACAGCTTGAGGTTCTGTCTCAAAAAAAAAAAAAAAAAAAAAAAAAAAACTTGGAATGAAGTACTTTTGAAATACAAAATTTCCAGAGAAAATTTGTACTGAAGGTCTAGATTGAAGGGATGTGTTCGTCTTACAGTGACAAATGCTAGTTCTGGAGATAAAAATCAAGGAAACTTTACATAGAAAGGGATATTCTTTAATTCAGACGTTGAAGGTACATCAGAACTTTTGAAATCTTCTACTTGAAGGACAAATAAGAGGGTAAGAAGACATATCTAAACAATTTGAGAGTTTTTCAGATTTGTATTGTTTATTGGGAAGGGATGAGGAAGACAGACCACCTAGAAAAGAAACGGTGTCTTCCCAAGATTCTAGGGATGTTCCAGTTTTAAAAGGAGACTCAAAATTTGTTGCATAATTTTATTACCACATGACCACAGATTCCACATGTACCTTTCATTTCCTATATCTTTATTTTTCAAGAGTATTTCTCCTTAACACTGCCTTGATTTTTAAATGAAGACTGCCTATTCCTATTATGTGATTTTTAGAATCCAAAAGCATGCTTTGGTGCCATCAAAGACAAAATAACAATTAAGAACCTGATCTTATTAATGGAGAGTCACCTTGAAGAGGAGAAATGAGCAATGATCAATTTAAGAGTTCTCAAGACCGGAAACATTAGAAAGTGTCTGGAAATCTCTCACTGAGAAGTATTGGCTCCACTTACCTTTGGTAGCTTTATTTTATTTTATTTAATTAATTAATTAATTTATTGAGATAGTCTCACTTTGTCACCCTCAGTAGAGTGCTGTACAATCACAGCTCACAGCAACCTCAAAGTCTTGGGTTCAAGTGATTCTCTTGCCTCAGCCTCCCAAGTAGCTGGGACTATAGG
>NW_003859640.1:0-1045 GCF_000181295.1 Otolemur garnettii | reverse complement strand
CAGATATGAGTCACAAAGCTTATTGTGCTTTCTTAAACCAGTACCAACAAAATAAAATAGGTAATTAAAAGGATATTTTTTACTAGCAACAGAAAAATGAGGTACCTAGAAATATAGCTTTTCTCTTAGTTGGAGAAAATTATAATACATCATTGGAAGATATGAAAGAAGACCTGTATTAACAGAGAGACTCCCTTATTGATAAGAGGATGCTGAAAGTCTCTGTCTTCATGTATAGATGCAAAAAAACACTTCTAGTCAAAATCCCGAAAGGATTTTTCATGGAACTTAGCAAATTATTCTTGAATTTATTTAGAAGGTCAAAAAACCAACTTCTCTTAAAGAAGAAGTAGGTAGAAGTGGAATTAAGACATACTTAAAAGTACAGCAAATTTAAAAGTGTGGTAATAGTGAAGGGATAGACAAAGAAATGAATGGAATAGAATTAGGAGTTCTGAAACACTCTATCAGAACTCTCTTTGATCAGCTGGGGAAGAATGGACTATTCCATGAGGTTTAGATAATAATAGGTTATTTATATGGAAAAATGAAATGAATCCCCATTACTTACTATAAACAGCAGCAGTTCAGATAGCATGGTTTTCAGTGTGAAATGCAAAAACTTGAAAACTTCTGTAAGATGTTATCTTCATGAATTGTAATGAACAATTTCTTAAGGCAGACAAAAGCACAAACCAAACAGAAAAAGAGAGCTTTAAAAATATCAAAACTTTAAGAAATCTGAACTAAAATACCTGAAAATGAGGAAAAAAGGTAAAATGCTGGAAGATAATATTTATGATAAATAGAACTGGCAAAACATTAGTATAAAAAACATGTCAACATACCTATACTTCCATCAGTAAGAAAATACAAGTAAATAGCATCATTGTCAAAGATATATACATTCCACAAAAGAAGAAATATAAAAAAAATACCAAACCTTATTAGGAAAAAAATAAAATGCAAAGTAAAACCACAAGGTGATGTCATTTCACACCCTCCTTATTGGCATACATCATGACAACATTATCTTTTCATAAAA
>NW_003859639.1:0-1045 GCF_000181295.1 Otolemur garnettii | reverse complement strand
TTGTTTGGCGGGTCCGGGCTGGGGATTCGAACCCGCCACCTTAGGTGTATGTGGCTGGCGCCCTAGCCGGTTGAGCTATAGGCGCCGAGCCTGTGAAAATGATTTAATGTGACATCTTATCTGTTGACTTTGTGTGGGTTCTTCATACTCTTCTAGGCTTAAAAAGGCATCCTTTTAGAAGATGGACCTAATAAACAATTGTCTTGTGTTCTAGTAACTGTTATTAAACTTAACTTTAATTTTGTTGTATAACAAGAGGCAAGGATCTAATGGCTTTCTGATTATTTTACCCATTAAAAAAAAAAAAGAGTACAATTTTTCTCTTTTTTGGCTCTGTTAATTAAATCCAATACAGTATTTCCCAAACATTAATATTCTTTACAATTAACTGGAAAAATTGACTGTCTCTCACAAATGCAGTACTCTCAGAAATTCTAGCACAGTAGGTCTGTGATAGTTGCAAGGAATCTCCATTTTTAATAAGCATTTTGGTTAATTTTGATATCTTTCCCACAATTTTAGAAACATGATCCTACTATTAAACAGAAATCTGAGGCTAAACAGACTCTAGTTCCTTTCAAGATAAACTAACCTTTGGGTACTAGGAGGACCATTTAACCTCTGATAAAAATTATTTCTAATATAATTCTAATGTGTTTCCTCTTTCTATTGTGGTAAAACATAATTTTACTCATTTTTAAATGTACAGACATTTACACTGTTGTACAGCCATCACCACTATCCATCCCCAGAACGTTTTGTTCTTTGTTAAGCTGAAATCAATCTGTCTACTCCTAAATCTTCTCCAGTCTCCTAAGAAATATTTCATTTTTTGTCTTATGCATTTAATCTGTCTTCAACAATAAGTATTTTCATAAACCAAGTATCTACTTCAGTCCTCTTTACATAATTTCCTCTTCTTTCTAGAAATGGTTCTCAAGTTTGTCCTATATTACCAATTCAATTTCTGTACAAAAAAAGTTTCCTATACACCTTCTACTTTTACTACTGACTTTTAGGGAAAAGAAAGAATTTTTGTAGGGTG
>NW_003859638.1:0-1045 GCF_000181295.1 Otolemur garnettii | reverse complement strand
CCAGCTACTTGGGAGGCAGAGGCAGGAGACTCGCTTGAGCCCAGGAGTTGGAGGTTGCTGTGAGCTGTAATGCCATAGCACTCTACCCAGGGGGATAGCTTGAGGCTCTGTCTCAAAAAAAAAAAAAAAAAAAAAGAGCATATATAGTATGATTCCATTTTGTAAAAACTTACGTCTCTATACTTGTACCTATATGGGTAGAAAAAAATCTGAAAGGATATGTACAAATTATTAATAGAGACGAAACTTTCTATTCTGAATGAATGGTTTTATAATGAACATGTATTACCTCTATAATTAAAAAAAAACAATGAAGCTCTTTTCATTAAACACTGCTGCGTTAACTATTTCTATCTCAAAGAACAAATGTGTTTTAAGAAAAGGGCTTTAGACTCGAAACTAAAAGTCTTTGGGTTCATAATACTGTCCCGTCTAGTTGGGTATCTATTTGAAAATTCTTACGATCAAAAGTAAAGAAGTTTTTAAAAAAATAATTTGCATTTAATCTTCATTTTTCTCTAGCCATGTGACCTTGATTGGGATAATTACCCACTTTGAGCTTTACT
Source organism: Otolemur garnettii (assembly GCF_000181295.1). Lineage (NCBI taxonomy): Eukaryota > Metazoa > Chordata > Mammalia > Primates > Galagidae > Otolemur > Otolemur garnettii. Next base: position 479 of record NW_003859638.1, on the reverse strand, counting down.
TTCCTACTTTAGAGGCAGATACACAGTGTTCTAATCCCCAGTCTTTTCTTACTTACTGGTGAGGTTGAGCCAGTTACTTAAATGTTCTGCTGTTTAGTTTCCTTATGTGAGAAAAGTGGGGATAATGATAATAGTAGTACCTGTTTATAGAGTAATTGTATTAAACCATATAACATATGAAGTTACTGGTATTTAATAGGTTGGTATTTTAATAGGTATTTAAGGGGTTTTTAATAGGTTTTAATAGGTATTGAATAGGTTTTGATTATTCTAGTCATATATAATGTACAAAGTAATATGATGACAATCATGGTGCTAACATATACCTTAAAGTTTTATTGTGAGAATTCAATTAAATAAAATACTTGAGGCTCGGCGCCTGTGGCTCAAGTGGCTAAGGCGCCAGCCACATACACTTAAGGTGGCGGGTTCGAATCCCCAGCCCGGGCCCGCCAAACAACAACAATGATGGCTGCAAC
>NW_003859637.1:0-1045 GCF_000181295.1 Otolemur garnettii | reverse complement strand
AAAGACTATAACAAAAAGATGCTTTTGTTTCCTCATAAAATTGATATATTTGTCCCAAAAACAAAATAAAGACTATAACAAAAAGATGCTTTTGTTTCCTCATAAAATTGATATATTTGTCCCAAAAATAATAATAATAATATTTAACTATCTTTCATGATTTAAACAAAAATGAACTTTCAACAAAACTTCTCATCATGAATAGACAGTATCTACCAAATTGTAACCCAAACCTTATATTTAATAGTTTAAAAGTTTTAAAATTATAGTCTTCAATTCAAAAGCAGAAAGAAGGCATACTCTCACCATTTGGATTCATTGTTGTTGTACTAGAGACCTTGGCTACTGTGGCTGTACAAAAAAAACAAATAGAGAATCAGAAAAATTTTTTAAAAAAGATTCGTAAGTTAGGTAATGGCTGGATCGAAGTGTCAATAAAATTGAAGATGTTTTTCCAACAACTTTAAATTCTCTGGACTGGAAGGAATTTGGTTACTGGGCTATCTGGCAGTAATAATTGTGCTAGGTTAACAACTGCCAAATATTACGATTTCATAAAGAAGATAGTTTCTAATCCTCGGGTCTGAAGTTAGGAAGCATGTATTCAAATCCCAGCTTCACTGTTGGTGAGCTGTTGATCTTACCAAGCCTTTTACTCCTTGGTAAAATGAGGGTAATAATGGTATGTAGTATCTATGCGCTATGGTTGTTACAGTGCTGAATAAGATAATGTATATAAAATATTTACAGGTCAGATGCAACAGCTCATGTCTATAATCGGTGGCTCACATCTATAATCCTAGCTCTCTTGGAGGCCAAGCCAGGAGGAATGCTTGAGGCCAGGCACTTAAGAGCAATCTGAGCACTATAACAAGACTTTTTCTGTACCAAAAAAATTTTTAAAAATTAGCCAGGCATGGTAGCATGCATCGATTAGTCCTAGCTACTCAGGACAGGCTGAGGAGGGAGGATCACTTGAGCCCAGGAGTTGAGGTACGGTGAGCTATAATTGCACCATTGCACTCCATCCTGAGTGAGGGTGACA
>NW_003859636.1:0-1045 GCF_000181295.1 Otolemur garnettii | reverse complement strand
TTACAGCTCACAGCAACCTCCAGCTCCTGGGCTCAAGCGAGTCTCCTGCCTCCGCCTCCCAAGTAGCTGGGACCACAGGCGCCCGCCACAACGCCAGGCTATTTTTGGGTTGCAGCCGTCATTGTTGTTTGGCGGGTCCAGGCTGGGGATTCGAACCCGCCACCTTAGGTGTACATGTCTGGCACCTTAGCCGGTTGAGCTATAGGCGCTGAGTCCCAGCTAATTTTTCAATTTTTAGTAGAGACGGGGTTCTTCTCTTGCTCAGGCTGGTCTCAAACACCTGACCTAATGTGATTCTCCTACCAAGGTCTCCCAATGTTCTAGGATTATAGGCATAAGCCACCTTGCCTGGCCTGGAATAAGTTTTCTTTCTGCCCCAGGGGCACAAAAGGCAGCATCAGGGCACAGCAGGCCAAAAGACCTGAAGAAACCATCCATGCAGTACATGTTCCTCTTTCTGACATCCAAGGGGCAAATTCAAGGGCACTCTGAGTGCAGTAGGCAAGAAGCCCTTGGGTCCTACTTCTACCTCCACTCATTCACATAATACTCTCACTGCAGGAATCTTAAGTTGAGAGCCTCTCAGGAAACTGAGTCCACTTCCCCATATCTTTACTTAGGCAAGGCTTGTGCCTGACAGGTAGGGCCAGTCATGGTGAGTTTGGGGAACAACAAGTTCTCCTGCTTCCCTCACAGCTCAGTCACAGAGAACAGAGCTGGGGACCACGCAAAGCAACAGATGGAGTCCTCTGTATTTCAGCCAAATGCTGTGACTCATTTAAACAAATCCTACAGTTTCCAGAAATCTAATAACTATTGAAAAATAAAAGAATAAGTTCTTTTTTTTTTTTTTTTGAGACAGAGCCTCAAGCTGTTACCCCCTGGGTAGAGTGCAATAACATCACAGCTCACAGCAACCTCCAACTCCTGGGCTCAAGCCAGTCTCCTGACTCTGCCTCCCAAGTAGCTGGGACTACAGGCGCCTGCCACAACACCCGACTATTTTTTCTTTTTTGGGGGTTGCAGCCATCATTGTTGTTTGGCG
>NW_003859635.1:0-1045 GCF_000181295.1 Otolemur garnettii | reverse complement strand
CGCCAAACAACAATGATGGCTGCAACCCCCAAAAAAGAAAAAATAGTCGGGTGTTGTGGCAGGCGCCTGTAGTCCCAGCTACTTGGGAGGCAGAGTCAGGAGACTGGCTTGAGCCCAGGAGTTGGAGGTTGCTGTGAGCTGTGATGTTATTGCACTCTACCCAGGGGGTAACAGCTTGAGGCTCTGTCTCAAAAAAAAAAAAAAAAGAACTTATTCTTTTATTTTTCAATAGTTATTAGATTTCTGGAAACTGTAGGATTTGTTTAAATGAGTCACAGCATTTGGCTGAAATACAGAGGACTCCATCTGTTGCTTTGCGTGGTCCCCAGCTCTGTTCTCTGTGACTGAGCTGTGAGGGAAGCAGGAGAACTTGTTGTTCCCCAAACTCACCATGACTGGCCCTACCTGTCAGGCACAAGCCTTGCCTAAGTAAAGATATGGGGAAGTGGACTCAGTTTCCTGAGAGGCTCTCAACTTAAGATTCCTGCAGTGAGAGTATTATGTGAATGAGTGGAGGTAGAAGTAGGACCCAAGGGCTTCTTGCCTACTGCACTCAGAGTGCCCTTGAATTTGCCCCTTGGATGTCAGAAAGAGGAACATGTACTGCATGGATGGTTTCTTCAGGTCTTTTGGCCTGCTGTGCCCTGATGCTGCCTTTTGTGCCCCTGGGGCAGAAAGAAAACTTATTCCAGGCCAGGCAAGGTGGCTTATGCCTATAATCCTAGAACATTGGGAGACCTTGGTAGGAGAATCACATTAGGTCAGGTGTTTGAGACCAGCCTGAGCAAGAGAAGAACCCCGTCTCTACTAAAAATTGAAAAATTAGCTGGGACTCAGCGCCTATAGCTCAACCGGCTAAGGTGCCAGACATGTACACCTAAGGTGGCGGGTTCGAATCCCCAGCCTGGACCCGCCAAACAACAATGACGGCTGCAACCCAAAAATAGCCTGGCGTTGTGGCGGGCGCCTGTGGTCCCAGCTACTTGGGAGGCGGAGGCAGGAGACTCGCTTGAGCCCAGGAGCTGGAGGTTGCTGTGAGCTGTAA
>NW_003859634.1:0-1045 GCF_000181295.1 Otolemur garnettii | reverse complement strand
AAGTGCTGGGATTACACGTGTGAGCCACTGCGCCTGGCCTGAGAAGACCTGGATTTTCATCCCAGCTTTGATGGACTTGTGAACTTTAGGATGGACAATTGGTCAGCCTCAGGATTCCTCCTCACAAGTAGGGGATGCCTACTCGTGGGGTATGTGTGAGAATTAACAGAGATAACACTGGCGTGTGCCTTAAATGGGCCTGGCTCAGGGCAGTGCCTGTGTCTCAAAGTAGCAAGGCGCCAGCCCTATATGCAGGAGGTGGCAAGTTCCAACCCAGCCCCGGCCAAAAACTGTTCCGGCCCCCCAAAATGGGCCTGGCTCACCGCTGCTCATTACATGCTCTTCTTGCATTCTTGCCTCTGGTTTGGGGAGTCACTGCCCAGCACTACAAGGGGAGCCCCTTGGCACTCTGAGGACTTTGCTAGCGAGAGTTGGGGCTTCCACCTGTGTCCAGTTTAAGGAACAAATTCTTGCCCTGCCAGAGATGAATCATGGACCTGTGACTATGAAAACACAGCCTGCAAGGTTTTTGGATTAAGCATTCAATCTCTTCAAGAGGCTTGTAACCCAGTGGTTATGGCGCCAGCCACATACACCGAGGCTGGCGGTTTCTAACCGGCCTGAGCCAGGTAAACAAAGACAACTGCAACCAAAAAATAGGCAGGGGTTGTGAGGGAGCCTGAAGTTCCAGCTACTGGGAGGCTGAGGCAAGAGAATCGCTTAAGCCCAGGAGTTTGAGGTTGCTGTGAGCTGTGACGCTAGGGCACTCTACACAGGGCGACAGCTTGAGACTGTGTCTAAAATAAAGAAAGAAACAAACAAAACCCTTTCTAAACAAAACAGACAACAAAAAAGCAACTGTTAGCATTCTGGCCTCATTCACACTTTTGTGGGATGGCGGGGTTGTCACTCAAGGACAGAGAGGTGGGGCCTGAGGTCTTATCCAATCAGAGATGGTCCGATATGAACCGTCCAATGAGATGCACAACCGGAAGGGAGGAGGCAGCTCCCGGCAAGTAGAGCAGCGCTTGTCTCTTGAGCTGGG
>NW_003859633.1:0-1045 GCF_000181295.1 Otolemur garnettii | reverse complement strand
AACTTTGCAGAGGTGAGCCTCCTTCTGGCCTATACTCGTGGCCAAGCACCTGGGTCATTGGATCCTGCACAGTGGGAAGTGAAGGAACTAGAGATACAACAAGCCCACCTCCAACAAAGCCTTGGTTGGGTGTTGAGGATGCTCCATAGGAGAGGCTGCTGCCCGATGTGCCCACTGCAGTGGTGGTGGTGTTCTGGCAGAAGGTGGCACTGGAGGTGGCTCCAAACCCAGGTTTGTTGTCAGGCGTGCTGGCCACACTGAAGACCTGGCTTGTCCGGCTGGGTGTGCCCGGGAAGTTGTGATGTAAGTTCCCCCTAGAGCGGGTGGTAGTGCTCATGGTCCTATTCTGTCTTGCTCCAAAGCCAATGTCTCCTGATGTAGATCTAGAGCCTGGGGTAGACACGCTGACTCCCAAGGCCCTGCTGCCAACTGGAACTGCTGATGCCGCCAATGTGTAGGGGCCAAAAACTGAGCCACTGGTCCCACTGCTGGTGGCTTGGGTTGTAGCTCTAAAGCCAGAGGTGGTGGCTATGTGGTCTGGGGTCTCCTCACTCATCTCCACATCTTCACTGGCAGGTGGGACTACCAATGTCCCTGACAAGAAGGGACCAAACACTGCCCTACGGCACCCACCTCTGGTGTTTTCAGTTGTAGCTGCAAAGGCAGGGATGGTGGGTGCAGCCAAGCTGTCACCGGAGGTATCATACCTCTCTCATCTCCACGTCTTCACTGGCAGGTGGGGCTGCTGATGTTCCCAATGGTAAGGGGCCAGACAGTGAACTAATGGGGCCTCTGCTGCTGCTTTGGCTTGTGACTCCAGAGCCAGGGGTGGAGAAAACAGCCATGGTGGTAGCAATGGCTGGCTGAGTGCTGGCGGGTGTGCCAAAGGCAGAGGCCATGGTTGCCAAACCTCCCAAAGCTGAATTTGCAGCGCTGTGAGAGCCTGGCTGGTATGGGATTGGTCTTGGCTTTTTAGCTGGGGCCAGGACTGCAGAGTTTCTGTTTGCCAGACTGCGGCCACAGCTTGGGGCAGGGCCTGGCTTGG
>NW_003859632.1:0-1046 GCF_000181295.1 Otolemur garnettii | reverse complement strand
TAGAACCTTCCTAGAAGGTGAGAAGCAGGAAAAGATCAGCCTGGACATCCACACACGGCTTTGGACACAGACATCTAACAATGACCAAGAAAAAAAAAATTCTTAGGAGAAAAAAGCAAAGGCTGTACATGCTCACGTCTCAAAAGTGAAATGCTCACTTCTGGAAAGGAAGGGGTATGTGCATGAGAATTTTGAAGGTCTTCCTCCTAGAACTCATCCTAGACCTCACACCCAACCAGAGTATTAAGTAAGTATATATAAAAATAAACACATTTCCACTCATAGAAGGACCAAAGATGTTTATCACACAGGTCCCCAGCAAGATGACACAGTAAACCAGAGTCAACCCAGAAAGGTGACCCTGATGACAGCTGTGCAGCAAGCCTGGAGAGAGCATCTGAAAACACAGTAGAGACTGTGTCCCAGAGACCTAGCAGATATGATGGAGTCCTACAGTATGGAGGACAAAGAGATCTTAGTTCTCTCTGCTGGGAATGTCACCCCTCGGGGTCCCTATTCACTGAGTCACATGGCTGCGCATAACTACGAATGCACTCAGTAATGCTTGATGAATGTACATGACACAGGGCACAGAAGATGTCCTTTCTATAGAGAGCCTCACGGGGTGTCCTGCTCTAAGGCCATCAGAAACTGAAGCAAGAACTCTCAAGCACCTTACTTCACTCCCCAGAATAAGGCCTATGATCCCAGTCACTGTGAGCCCCTCGGAAGGAGCAGTGACAGTTAGTCTGGTAGCTAGAAAGTAATAAGACAGGACACTGAGCCGAGGTGGATGAGGCTTTACTGGGGATCAGGAAGGCCTAGTGCTGAGACCACGCTGGCAAGCAGGGCCTGCATACCAGGCACTGCTGACCCCATGTCCTGATGGGACAACACTGACAGGAAGGACGTCAGGTGGGCTTTAGTGCAGGGAAGGGTAAAGGTGGAGGGGACACTGCTGGAGGAAAGTGGGGAGCAGAGGCTTGAAATAGCCTGGATGGGACAGGACGTGGGGGAGGTGGAGAGCACCAATGAGGCCTTGGAGA
>NW_003859631.1:0-1046 GCF_000181295.1 Otolemur garnettii | reverse complement strand
AGACAAATCCAGTTTGTTGGTAAGGGGTGTTTGATTGGGGAAGATTGCAGACAGAAGCGTGGTCTTGGGTAGCTGCTAGACAGACAGATTTCTAAGCCTGTTATCCCCAGGCCCAAGGCTCATATATCACAGGGAATGGAGATAAGTGCTCTGTTCAAGACACTTAAAGGTAACAGTCCAGAACAGGCAAGAATGCCTCATGCATCACAGCTTGTCATTTGTGTTAGAACATCAAGGTTACTTTGACCTAAAGGCGGGATTTATCCTGAGTACGTGTTCTTAAAACCAGTAAATAACGGAGAAGTCAGGAGGCATTTGCAGGACTAGAGTTAATCAGAAGTCACCGTGGGGGTCAGCCCAGGTGCCACCCAGAATGGCATCACTTTTGTCTTCACAAGTCCATTAGCTTTACAAAAAGAAGATAAGGAGATAATGATAGATAATCAAAGGAGAAATTATTTTTATTCTCAACACTAATTGATTTCGACTCACCTACCAGCCTTGGAAGCCATTCATGTTTACACTTCAGAGTCTCCATCTTAGACCAGGTATCACCTATAACCAGGAGGAATTCTACAGGCTGCCAGATGTAAATAAAGACTTCTTCCCATTGTGAGCCACCTTATTGCAGCCTGTGCTGGGAAACCAAGATGTGCCTCACCTTCTTGGGTGTATGGCCGTGTCACAAGGTGTGACACCACTTACTAAGGAAAAATACCCTACTAGACCTGTGACCGTTTGTTATTACCATATAGGCAACCGTGTGCCCATAGCTCCCAAGGATCCATCTCTGATCGAAAGTTCAATCAATCAAAGAATCAGAGAATAAAAGACTTTATCTTTCTACAGGGTTAAACTTTATACCATGTGGAGAGAAAAAGTTGAATTTCATTACAAATAACTAAAACAGGAGTTCTGTTTGTATTTCAATGATATGAAAAACTTACCGGAGAAACATATGTGCGTAATGTATGCATAGGCGCACACACACATATGTATGTATTAATTATATATGAAACGCAAAGTGATCTGTAGGGAAAGAGTAT
>NW_003859630.1:0-1046 GCF_000181295.1 Otolemur garnettii | reverse complement strand
GAAGAAAGCTGCCTTGACTAAGGTTCTGCTCCGTCCCTGGGGCAGTCTGCAGGCACTGACTGCTTGGTGCAGGGTTACAAATCTACCCCAGCTTGAGGATATCCCGCAGGTTTGCCAGAGGCCTCTCTGGCAATTGCATTACATTTTAGCTTCTCTCTTTGCTTAATTCGACTTCACTCACACCTAACAGATGTTCCCAAGAGTGCTCCTAAGAGCATTCTCCTGCATGCAGTCTCAGAGTTAAAAAATCCATTTCCTAGGGAACCCTACCTAAGATGTGATATTCCAGGTAGCAAGCCCTAAGAAAGCTTGGTGAGCAAGAGCACACAATAAGCCGTGTGGCATTGTTGGGACATACAAAGCAAGGCACTGATGGGATGGGAGAGTGACAGAGAGTTGTCTGGAGAAGTAAGCAGGGGCCCAGCCAGGGGAGGCCATGCATATTATACTAGGGAGCTTGTACTTTGCACCACAGTGATGGGATACCAGTGGATATAGTAGGGTAGATAGACACTGTCATCAGATTTACATTTTAAAAGTACTACTTTAAGGACAATTCTGAAGATCACCAAGCAGGGGTAAGGTCTGAGCAGGGGACAGTCTTAGGAGGCTATTGTAAGATCATCTGCAAGAAGATGAGGATCTGTATTCAAGCAACTGCAATAGGAATGGGGAAGGGAGGACAGATTTAGGAAAGCTATTTAAATGGTAGATTCAGCACAAGGTCGTGGTTTGGTAACTGTGATAGGCTAGAAGAGAATTCCCAGGTTCCTGGTCTGGGAACCTGAATAAACAGTGGCGCCACTTCCTAAAACAGAGCACCTAGGAGGAGAAACTTTGTGGGGTTTATGGTGAGGATCGTGGCAATCATGGTGAGATTATAAGGACAAACTGAACCAGGGTTGTCTAGGAGCCTTCCCATAGGACTGTCCAGAAGGAAGTTGGCTTGTAACTCTGGGTTTGTAACTGCAGAGTTGAACCTCTTTACTGGGGAACCTCCAAATCCACTCACCACAAACATATCTCCTCCCCTCCACCTACTCCAC
>NW_003859629.1:0-1046 GCF_000181295.1 Otolemur garnettii | reverse complement strand
TTCTTGAGCTCCTAATTCCTTCGTTTCTTCCAGTCTGTAAATCTTATTTGCTATCCACATTCTGAACTCGAATTCTGACATCCCAGCCATTTGCTTGTGGATGGGTTCTTCAATTGTGTCTTCCCTATTTTTCCTTGGAGGAGTTGATCTACTCTGGTTATTTGAGTTGCCAGAGTTTTTCTGTTGGTTCTGCCCCATGCTTAGTTTACCTTGTTTGGAGGCCTTATCAGAATTGTTCAGTTGATGGCTTCTTCGGGTTGCCTAGTGAGACAGGCAGAGCATGTCTGTTGTCTTCTCCCAGTTCTCGGGTGCTGGGGCAGCCGGGGTGCAGTGGAACAGCAGCAGCTGCACAGGAGTGTGCATGACTGGATTAGACCTTGTTCAGCCTGCCAGGCAACCCCGGGACAGGAAACTGGCAGCAGCCAGATCAGTCCTGGTTCAGCCCCTCTGGGTGGAACAGGGGAACTGTAGTGGCTAGATCAGTCTTAGTTTAGTACCCTGGAGCAGCCAGAGGGTAGGGGAATGGCAGCGGTAATGCAGGGTACCGAGCGACCAGATCAGTCCTAGTTCAGCCCCACCAGAGTAGATGGGGGGGAAGCGGGGGACTACTTCACCGTCACCTGTTGGACGCATGCAGCGCAAGCAAGCTGATCTGTGCCCTCCCAGTGCAGGAGCCTGGAGCGGGGGACTCCTCCACCTCTGTCCGAGGGACGTATGTGGCTCTAGCAAGTAATTCTGGGCCCTCCAAGAGTGGTACACCCCTCCACCACCACCTTCAGCGCGAGCATGGCTCTAGCAAGCAGTTCTAGGCCCGCCCAGCTTGGGAGCCTGGAGCAGGGAACACCTCCCCTGGCCCCCGTGGGGTGTGTGTCTCTCGGAAGCTGTTTTGGGTCTACCTGGACTGGAGGATTTCTCTGCCTCTGCCTGCAGGATGCCTGCAGCACGCCTGCGGCCTTATTGAGCGATACTGGGCCTGCCCAGAGCAGGAGCCTGCTGCTCGTGAGGCGTGCGACTCTAGCAAGCAGTTTTGGGGTCCGCCCGGCTCC
>NW_003859628.1:0-1046 GCF_000181295.1 Otolemur garnettii | reverse complement strand
CCCCTGTGGGTGGGAGTTGGGAAATGTTTGTGTAGGGACCAATGACATGAAAACTGAAGGTCTCAAGCTCCTGGAGGGGACAAAGGCACGTAATGAATAAAGAAGCAGTATGGGCCCTACTGTCTTTGCTTGAGGCTGTGGTGACAGGGAGTGATCCCGAGGCGGATGGCTGTCTGGTGCTTTGTTTTTAAGAAGCTCCTACTTCACTGGTGGCATCAGTTTTTGGCTTGTGAGGGGAAGGAAGCTCTCCAGTAGCTCATGAGTCTGCCACAGGCATGTGGGCAGGAGAAACAAAACCTCCACCTACCCTTTCCAGGGGACTCAAAGTTTCTCAGGGCTGATCTCTGCTGGTATCTTACTCCTTCTTTTCCTACTTTGCAACTTCTTCCCATGGAATCGCCAATTGGTCTGGCACTGTTCCCTCAGATTTACAGCTCTGTATTTCTCTATCTAAAAGTTTTCCTTCTTTATAAGAAAATCTGGCAACTGATGTCTCTGGTCAGTCCTCTTCCCCTACCTTATAATTTTTAATATGAAGGCAACTTCTGCATCTCAGAGAAACCCTGCTTGGACATTATGTATTATCCTTTCTATGTATCTTTTCATTCAATTTTCTAAAATTATATTGAGAATTTTTGCATCTATATTTATGAGAAATATTAGTCTCTAGTTTTCTTCTCTTGTAATGTTTTTGTCTGGCTTTGGCACCAAAGTAAAGCTGACCTGGTCAATGAACTGGGAAATATTACTTCCTCTTTTATTTTATGAAATAGTTTCTATAGAACTGGAATTATTTCTTCCTTTAATATTTAGGAAAATTCACAGTGAAGTCATCTGAGCTTGGAGTGTTCTTGTTGTTTGTGTTGGAAGCTTTCAATTATGAATTAAATTTTTTTAATAGATATTTATCTATACTTTTAAAGTTATCTATTTTCTTCCTTTAGGTTTCTATCTATCCTTTAATAAGAACAAACATTATTCTTTAAGTTTCTATTTTCTTCTTGACAGAACTATGATAATTTCTATTTTGAGTAGAATTTGTCCAT
>NW_003859627.1:0-1046 GCF_000181295.1 Otolemur garnettii | reverse complement strand
GCACCCACAGGGATGTTCACAGCCTTAGTAGGTCTGAAGGGCCAAATAAAGGGCTTCATCATCTTGCATAGTGGGCAGAATTTTATCTGCAATGAAGGGTCCTATATGAATATCGTAAGTATATTATCGTCTACAATGGTACATTAATAGCAATTTCCATTAATTTAAATTTATAAACTTTCCCACTATGGCAGAATCATCATAAAGGCATCAATCCAGTATGACAAGTAAATGTCCAATAATAGCTTCTTCGACCTGAACAATTATATTTTAACCTCTCCACCCGCTGTGCCTGCCTATGTATTTCAATGCCACTCTCAGCTGAAGATCTTCTATTTTTTAATACTCTTAATCAAGAAAACATATTTCCCAGTCAATATACCCCAATCCTATGTCATTTACACTTTTGTATACATTTTCATGATGATAGGGACTTACTCATTTTTGTTTACTCAGCACCTAATTCTCTGTCTTGAATATAGTAGAATATTAGTAAATGGTTGTTGAATAGATGAAGTACTGAACAGGTGACTATTCTGTAGAAGCAGTAATAATGTGTTACATATAATAACACATTCTATAAATACAAATTAGAGATTTAACCAAACAGATCATCTGACAAAAATTAACTGGCACATCTATTGAGCCAATGGTCCATTTCTCCAAGTTGTATCGTCTGCAAAAATCTTCTAAGGGCATACTGCTGGCAGAAAACATTTTACTAACCTTGAGTTAAGGTTAAGGTTATAAATTAACTCCTTCCCTAAAGCTGTGTGGACATTTACAGAACCATCATTAGTAGTAAATCTTTACAAATACCCACTCTCTAAATTTTATTGGTCAACCTATTTTACAAATATGCCAAACTTGTTCGTACTTTAAGGCTTTCACTATTGACCTTTGCTATCTACAACAATCTTGTAATAAATATTCTCGAATCTAGCCACTTCTTATTTAGGTCTAAGTTCAATGCTAATAACTAGAAAGTTTTCTTTAAGTACTCGATATAAAATAGTATGCTTGCCCCACCCCAGTAACACACAGCT
>NW_003859626.1:0-1046 GCF_000181295.1 Otolemur garnettii | reverse complement strand
GCAGCCATCATTGTTGTTTGGCGGGCCCAGGCTGGATTCGAACCTGCCACCTTAGGTGTATGTGGCTGGCACCTTAGCCACTTGAGCCACAGGCGTGGAGCCATAACTCTGCCTTTCTAAGTAGCTCAAAGTACTTAAAATCAGAATAGTTTGATTCTTTTTGTTTATTTATTTATTTATTTTGAGACAAAGTCTCATTATGTTGCCCTCAGTAGAGTGCCATGGTGTCACAGATCACAACTCAAACTCTTGGGCTTAAGCAATTCTCTTCCCTCAGCCTCCCAAGTATCTGGGACTACAGGCACCTGCCACAAGGCCTGGCTGTTTTTTTTTGTTGCAGTCGTCATTGTTGTTTAGCAGGCCCAGGCCAGTTTCAGACCTACCGGCCTCCATTTCTCATCGTCTTGCACTCATGCTGTGCTCCTATCTGTCATAACCACTGTGCTATGGGCACTGAGCCAATTCTTTAATATTTTTAAATTTTGATTACTTTTTTTTTGATACAAAGTCTCACTCTGTCACTCTGCACCCAGGCCTAGAGTGCTGTGTGTCAGCCTAGTTCACAGCAACTTCAAACTCCTGAGTTCAAGCAATCCTACTGTCTTAGTCTCCCGAGAAGCTGGGACTACATGCACCCTCCACAACACTGGGCTAATTTTTCTATTTTTAGTAGAGATGGGGTCTCACTCTTGCTCTCACTGGTTTTAAACTCTTGAGTTTAAGCAGTCCACCCACCTTGGTCTCCCAGAGTCCTAGGATTACAGGCATGAGCCATGGTATCCAGCAAAAATTTGTACATTTTTTAACAGCTGCCATGGTCTTTTATATAAGAATGGGACCATACTTTATGGAAGTGTTCCAGTTCTTTACGATTATAAATAATGCTATAATGAGTATCTTTATAGAGCTCCACTTTGGACATTTGTCCAAGAGCTTCCTTAGAAGAAACTCTGCAGGCTCGGCGCCTATAGCTCAACCGGCTAAGGCGCCAGCCACGTACACCTAAGGTGGCGGGTTCGAATCCCCAGCCCGGACCCGCCAAACAA
>NW_003859625.1:0-1046 GCF_000181295.1 Otolemur garnettii | reverse complement strand
TTTCTTTCTTTCTTTTCTTTCTTTCTCTCTCTCTCTCTTTTTTTTTTTTTTTTGAGACAGAATCTCAACCTGTTGCCCTGGGTAGAGCACCCTGGCATCATAGCTCACAGCAACCTCCAACTCTTGGGCTCAAGCGATCCTCTTGCCTCAGTTTTTCTATTTTTAGCACAGACAGGGTCTTGCTCTTGCTCAGGCTGGTCTCAAACTCCTGAGCTCAAGCTATCCACCTGCCTCAGCCTCCAAGAGTGCTAGGATTATAAGCCTCAGTTTTTCTATTTTTAGTAGGGACAGTCTTGCATTTGCTCTGGTTGGTCTTGAACTCGTGAGCTCAAGCAATCCACCAACCTCGGATTCAAAGAAGGTTTCTTATTGTTTATAATTGCCCACTCTAAAGTATTTTGTTATAGCAGTACAAATGGACTAAGATGCTACCACCTCCCTAACCAATAACATGTCTTACAGTTAACTATAACTTATTTTAATTCCATTTATCTTTTTTTTTTTTGAGACAGAGTCTCACTATGTCACCCTCGGAGAGTTCATAGCTCACACCAACCTCCAACTCTTGGGCTTAAGCAATTCTCTTCCCTCAGCCTCCCAAGTAGCTGGGATTACAAGAGCTAAACACAGCACCGGGCTATTTTTTGGTTATAGTTGTCACTGTTGTTTGGCAGGCCCCGACTGAATTCAAACCCGCCAGCTCTGGTGTATGTGGCTGGCACCCTAACTGCTGAGCTATAGGTGCTGAGCCTCATTTTCTTTTTTTTTTTTGTGGCCAGGGCTGAGGTTTGAACCTGCCACCTTCAGTATATGGAGCCAGTGCTCTACTCTTTGAGCCACAGGCACTGCTCCCATTTATCTTTTTTAATTGTTCAAAAACTGCCACCTCGGCTCGGTGCCTGTGACTCAAGTGGCTAAGGCGCCAACCATGTACACTGGAGCTGGCAGGTTAGAATCCAGCCTGGGCCTGCCAAACAACGACAACTACAACCAAAAAACAGCTGGGTGTTGTGGCAGGCACCTGTAGTCCCAGCTACTTGGAAGGC
>NW_003859624.1:0-1046 GCF_000181295.1 Otolemur garnettii | reverse complement strand
TTGTTTGGCGGGTCCGGGCTGGGGATTCGAACCCGCCACCTTAGGTGTACGTGGCTGGCGCCTTAGCCGGTTGAGCTATAGGCGCCGAGCCTGCAGAGTTTCTTCTAAGGAAGCTCTTGGACAAATGTCCAAAGTGGAGCTCTATAAAGATACTCATTATAGCATTATTTATAATCGTAAAGAACTGGAACACTTCCATAAAGTATGGTCCCATTCTTATATAAAAGACCATGGCAGCTGTTAAAAAATGTACAAATTTTTGCTGGATACCATGGCTCATGCCTGTAATCCTAGGACTCTGGGAGACCAAGGTGGGTGGACTGCTTAAACTCAAGAGTTTAAAACCAGTGAGAGCAAGAGTGAGACCCCATCTCTACTAAAAATAGAAAAATTAGCCCAGTGTTGTGGAGGGTGCATGTAGTCCCAGCTTCTCGGGAGACTAAGACAGTAGGATTGCTTGAACTCAGGAGTTTGAAGTTGCTGTGAACTAGGCTGACACACAGCACTCTAGGCCTGGGTGCAGAGTGACAGAGTGAGACTTTGTATCAAAAAAAAAGTAATCAAAATTTAAAAATATTAAAGAATTGGCTCAGTGCCCATAGCACAGTGGTTATGACAGATAGGAGCACAGCATGAGTGCAAGACGATGAGAAATGGAGGCCGGTAGGTCTGAAACTGGCCTGGGCCTGCTAAACAACAATGACGACTGCAACAAAAAAAAACAGCCAGGCCTTGTGGCAGGTGCCTGTAGTCCCAGATACTTGGGAGGCTGAGGGAAGAGAATTGCTTAAGCCCAAGAGTTTGAGTTGTGATCTGTGACACCATGGCACTCTACTGAGGGCAACATAATGAGACTTTGTCTCAAAATAAATAAATAAATAAACAAAAAGAATCAAACTATTCTGATTTTAAGTACTTTGAGCTACTTAGAAAGGCAGAGTTATGGCTCCACGCCTGTGGCTCAAGTGGCTAAGGTGCCAGCCACATACACCTAAGGTGGCAGGTTCGAATCCAGCCTGGGCCCGCCAAACAACAATGATGGCTGC
>NW_003859623.1:0-1046 GCF_000181295.1 Otolemur garnettii | reverse complement strand
ATGGACAAATTCTACTCAAAATAGAAATTATCATAGTTCTGTCAAGAAGAAAATAGAAACTTAAAGAATAATGTTTGTTCTTATTAAAGGATAGATAGAAACCTAAAGGAAGAAAATAGATAACTTTAAAAGTATAGATAAATATCTATTAAAAAAATTTAATTCATAATTGAAAGCTTCCAACACAAACAACAAGAACACTCCAAGCTCAGATGACTTCACTGTGAATTTTCCTAAATATTAAAGGAAGAAATAATTCCAGTTCTATAGAAACTATTTCATAAAATAAAAGAGGAAGTAATATTTCCCAGTTCATTGACCAGGTCAGCTTTACTTTGGTGCCAAAGCCAGACAAAAACATTACAAGAGAAGAAAACTAGAGACTAATATTTCTCATAAATATAGATGCAAAAATTCTCAATATAATTTTAGAAAATTGAATGAAAAGATACATAGAAAGGATAATACATAATGTCCAAGCAGGGTTTCTCTGAGATGCAGAAGTTGCCTTCATATTAAAAATTATAAGGTAGGGGAAGAGGACTGACCAGAGACATCAGTTGCCAGATTTTCTTATAAAGAAGGAAAACTTTTAGATAGAGAAATACAGAGCTGTAAATCTGAGGGAACAGTGCCAGACCAATTGGCGATTCCATGGGAAGAAGTTGCAAAGTAGGAAAAGAAGGAGTAAGATACCAGCAGAGATCAGCCCTGAGAAACTTTGAGTCCCCTGGAAAGGGTAGGTGGAGGTTTTGTTTCTCCTGCCCACATGCCTGTGGCAGACTCATGAGCTACTGGAGAGCTTCCTTCCCCTCACAAGCCAAAAACTGATGCCACCAGTGAAGTAGGAGCTTCTTAAAAACAAAGCACCAGACAGCCATCCGCCTCGGGATCACTCCCTGTCACCACAGCCTCAAGCAAAGACAGTAGGGCCCATACTGCTTCTTTATTCATTACGTGCCTTTGTCCCCTCCAGGAGCTTGAGACCTTCAGTTTTCATGTCATTGGTCCCTACACAAACATTTCCCAACTCCCACCCACAGGGG
>NW_003859622.1:0-1046 GCF_000181295.1 Otolemur garnettii | reverse complement strand
CAAAGTGTAAAACAGAGAAGGATGTAGCTCTGTTTAGTTGGTCTGTATGATGTGATATGAAAGTTTGTCCTTTATGTGGTTCATGAGTGCAGAGAAGCTATAAGCTTCCCCCTGTCCCCAAACAAACTCTATGGTGGAAACTGATCATAAACTTGCAAAACATTTGGGCAAGTGTTGGGATTTTTCCTTTCCTGCAATATGGGCTATTGGTGGATGATAGAATTTCTCAGGGAAAAGGAAATTTATCTGTCCATTGAATCGATTATTATGGAAAAACAGTTATTCAATATAATTAGAAATGTGCTTATAAAGGTACATCAGCGATGTTATTTGACAATTTAAATTTAGATTAAAGGCTCTTTTAGAAGAACAATTCCAAGATATTTCCTAATGTCATGCTTGCTTCGGGAGCACATATACTAAAATTGGAACAATACAGAGAAGATGAGACTGGGCCCTGCTCAAGGCCCTGCTCACGCAAATTCATGAAGCATTCCGTGTTTTTGTCTCTAGTTTTATAAACATATATGTATTCAAAATAAAAAAAAAAGACATTTCAAATGTTGTTTATGGTAAAGATGAACAATGTCCTGCCAGGTTTTCTCTTTGTTTGGAAGGAAGTCCGAGCTGGGCTCTGTGCAGTCTTCTTACACTAACAAGAGCCTCAAGGTAACATTTCATCTTCTCTCACAGCCCCTCCCAGTGAAAACTGCCCCTTTCAGTCATATTCAGAAACTTTCAATTTCCTAAACTATTCTTGTTTATTATCTCTTGATCATTGCCCTTGAAAAGTTTATCGTCTCTGGAATGTGTTTTCTTGCCATCTCCACATTTAAAATTCTACACGTCCTTCAAGTATATGTCCCAAATCCAATTTCCATGATGTTCGAAGTGACTTTTTAAAATCCAGGATGTGTTTTACAAGCTCTTTCATTGTTTTTTAAAATGCTATTTGCTCCCATGCAAAACTTAACACTTTTAGCTCTGCAGAAAATCATATCATTTTCAATTCATTCTGCAATGTCACCAGAAAGTGGACATTCTGC
>NW_003859621.1:0-1047 GCF_000181295.1 Otolemur garnettii | reverse complement strand
CGGACCCGCCAAACAACAATGACGGCTGCAACAACAACAACAAAAAATAGCTGGGCGTTGTGGCAGGCGCCTGTGGTCCCAGCTACTTGGGAGGCTGAGGAGGAGACTCGCTTGAGCCCAGGGGTTGGAGGTTGCTGTGAGCTGTAATGCCACGGCACTCTGCCCAGGGGGACAGCTTGAGGCTCTGTCTCAAAAAAAAAAAAAAAAAGAAAAGAAATCCTGTTCCCATATAATAATGTTGGTTACTATATCTTCTAGGGAGAAAAAATAAAACATAAAATATTGCCTCATAATATCTTCTCTGGATATACAATGGTCAGAAAGATGCTTAGTCAACAAAGAATGAGAAAAAATGAAATGTGGTATGAAGGACCATTACTCTAGGGGTCCATCTGTTCAAATACTGTTCTTAGGATTAGTGTTCTACAGTAAACATTTTGGGAAATAATGGTATCAACCAGTGTTTCCCAAACTTCAGTCTTTTGTGTATCATCTTCACAATTTGTTCTAACTCTGCTCTACCTACCCTATTACTCACTCTTTAAACTTAATCATTGACTTAATTAATTTAATGTAATCTTTTACTTAAATTTAATAGAAAATTGTATAGCCCAATATACTTGGAAAAACAGCATCATATCCAATACATAAAGGTTAAGTCTAAAAATAAAATAGAGGCTCGGCACCTGTGGCTCAAGTGGCTAAGGCGCCAGCCACATACACCTAAGGTGGTGGGGTTGAATCCAGCCTGGGCCCGCCAAACAACAATGACGGCTGCAACCAAAAAATAGCTGGGCGTTGTGGCCTATAGTCTCAGCTACTTGGGAGGCAGAGGCAGGAGACTCGCTTGACCCCAGGAGTTGGAGGTTGCTGTGAGCTGTGATGCCATAGCACTCTACCCAGGCGGACAGCTTGAGGCTCTGTCTTAAAAAAATAAAAAATAAAATGGCTCAGTGCCTGTAGCTCAAGTGGCTAAGGCGCCAGCCACATACACCTAAGGTGGTGGGTTCGAATCCCCAGCCCGGGCCCGCCAAACAACAATGATGG
>NW_003859620.1:0-1047 GCF_000181295.1 Otolemur garnettii | reverse complement strand
GCTTGGATATCTCGCTGCTCAAGCTAAGCCCACCAGCGTCACAGGACAGAAATCACTATTCTTGTTTGACAGATGAGGAAACTGACATCGAGCAGGTAAAGGTCACATGCACTCAAGTATCGGAGTCAGAATTCAAAGGCTGATTTTCTAGGCTCGGCACCCGTAGCATAGTGGTTACAGCGCCAGCCACATACACAGAGGCTGGAAGGTTCAAAACCAGCCTGGGCCAGCTAAACAACAATGACAACTGCACAAAAGATAGCCAGGTGTTGTGACAGGTGCCTGTAGTCCCAGCTACTTGGGAGGCTGAGGCAAGAGAATCACTTAAGCCCAAGAGCTGGAGGTTGCTGTGAGGTATGATGCCACAGCATTCTACTGAGGGCGACATAGTGAGACTATCCCCAAAACAAAAAAAACAAAAAACAAAAAAATCCTGAAAACCAAAGGCTGATTTTCCAGATTCAAATTTCATATCATTCAAGAGACTGAAAGGTTGTCTGGATGTTGAGAGACAGAGTCGGCCGAGCTTGGTGTGATTTTAGTGCTGTGGGTTTTCCCGTGTGTGGATGCTGGAACTCCTAGCACAGTTCTGGTAACAGCTCTCTGTTAACAAATTTGTTGGGTCAATAGGAAACATGGTTCCCTGGTCAGGCTAGAAAGCTGATATTTTGTAATTACATGGTAATTTTAGGTAGAAAATGCGACTTCCGTGATAGAGAGATTGAGTCAAATTACGGACCACAGCCACATTGCTGCTAATGCTGTCCTGAACTGTTGGCTTTAAATGGACCCTACACCAAATTATGAAGATGTATGTGTTCTGTGTGGAGAGAGGAAGACTTCGAGAAGGGTATCATTGATCACTAAAACCTGCCTAATTCCACTGGCTAAGAATTAGCCCTCTTCATATTCTGGTACTTATTGTAACCATAATATAATGATCTACTGACCACGTGTTTATTGTGAGTCTGCTGTATGCAGGCACAGGAACAGTGAAGGAATATACAGCGTCCCTGTCTTCCTGTAGCTTACAGTGAAGTGGTCATG
>NW_003859619.1:0-1047 GCF_000181295.1 Otolemur garnettii | reverse complement strand
GACTTCTGCTGAGGCTGCTGGCCAGGAGGCAGCTGCTCTTACCCAGTGAGACTGACCCTACAGGATGTGATGCAGGCATTGTCTGCAGCCACCTAGCACCATGTGAAGCCAGAAAATAAAGCCATTAGGGCAGAAGCCAGAGATGAGAGATTAAATGGATTCCTAATGACATGTTAAATTAAGTCCCACCTGAAGCCCAGAATTACCACCTGGGCCTTTCAGTTCTGTGGGTCAATAAATTCTTGTTGTTTTTGGTTGGTTGAAGCCCGTTAGAAGTGGGTTTACAGCCATTTCAGTATTAAAGAGGTTTGCTAGATAAAATGCAGGACACCTGGCTAAATTTGGATGTCAGATAAACAACGAATGGTCTTTCAGTATTATATGAGCATTTTCTGTACAATATTTGTGAAATCTGCCAACCCCAATCCAAGCTCAGATCAATCTATTTCTAGCCTCTGACAATCACACAGGGACAGGTAATATCATGAGATGCATGAGATATGTTCATTTCTCTTTAGAGAATTTAGGTTATCTCAATGTCATAGAGAAAGGAAAAGATGATATCTTGATCAAGCTGCTGTCATAGCTCCTTTTCCTGTTCTAATCTTCTCTCTTCATTATGTCCAAACCCGAGGTTCTGGTATTAATTCATTTATTATGTAAGGAGGTAGGGAAGCCACTGTGTTGATCACGACTCTGTCTGAGTTCATTGTAATTCATCTTGTTTTATGATGAGTTTATAGACACGGTGTAGAGAATTGTGCAGGAGCATGTGTAAGAAGGTTCCAATCCCTCTGCTCCAAAGGGCTCCAATCTGCGCAGAGGAGCAAATACAGGCAAAGAGGACAGTGATGGCAGCTGCATTGGTTTGGAGAAGGAAACAAAAAGTCCAGTCCCATGGCAGGTGGGATCTGAGCTGGACATTGGTGGGGAGGTGTGGGGTGTGGGGAGGTGTGGGGTGTGGGGTGGTGGGAGTGCACACCTCCAACACCCGCCCTCTTGGCACTGCCTGTTAATCTCTGCTCCTCCTTCCTTTTGGCTCCTCCT
>NW_003859618.1:0-1047 GCF_000181295.1 Otolemur garnettii | reverse complement strand
GATCAACAGAACAAAAAGCTGATTTTTGTAAACAGTAAGCAAAATTGATAAAATACTAGGTACATTAATCAAGAAAAGATCCAGGTAAACACAATCAGAAATGGAAACAGAAATACAAAAGATCAGTATTTTATGAACTATAACGATCACAAACTAGAAAACCTAGAGGAAATAGATGTAGTCCTGAAAACATATTCTCTCTCAAGATTGAACCAGGAAAGAAACAGAACTCCAAAGTAGATCAATAATGAGTAGAAAGACTGAATCGGTAATGAAAAAACTCCTAACAAAAAAATGCTAAGGACCAGATGGATTCACAGTCAAATTCTACCAGACATACAAAGAACAATGGCAGTACAATGCTGTGAAAAGTGGTGAGAATGTAAATTAGTACAACCTCCATGGAGATGACTATAGAGATTTCTAAAAGAACTAAGAACAGATCCTACAATCCCACTACTCAGTAATTGCCCAGAAGAAAAGAGATCATTATATCAGAAAGATACCTATACTTGTATGTTTATTGCAGTATAATTCACAATTGCAAAGATATGGAATCAACCTAAGTGCCCATCAATTGATCAAGGGGAAAATGTGGCATATATATGCCATGGAGTACTCAATTCCATGAGTATATACACCATGAGTATTCAACTATAAGAAAGAAATAATGTCTTTTGCAGCAACTTGGATGGAACTGGAGGCCAATATCCTATGTGAAGTAACTTAGAAACAGAACAGAAAAATAAATGCCACATGTTTTCACTTATAAGTTAGCTATACAAAGGCGCATAAAGTGGTATGATGAACACTGAAGAACCAGAATCAGGAAGGGTAGAGAGGGTGAAGGATAAAAAAATTACCAATGGAGTACAACGTACACTACTCAGATGATAGGTACACCAAAAGTCTAGACTCCACCACTATACAATATATGTATATAATAGAATTCAACTTGTACCCCCTAAATCTATTAAAATTTTTAAAACTTAAAACTTGTGTGCATCTAGGGCAGTGCCTGTGGCTCAAAGGAGTAGGGCAGTGGCC
>NW_003859617.1:0-1047 GCF_000181295.1 Otolemur garnettii | reverse complement strand
CCATCATTGTTGTTTGGCGGGCCCGGGCTGGGGATTCGAACCCACCACCTTAGGTGTATGTGGCTGGCGCCTTAGCCACTTGAGCTACAGGCACTGAGCCATTTTATTTTTTATTTTTTTAAGACAGAGCCTCAAGCTGTCCGCCTGGGTAGAGTGCTATGGCATCACAGCTCACAGCAACCTCCAACTCCTGGGGTCAAGCGAGTCTCCTGCCTCTGCCTCCCAAGTAGCTGAGACTATAGGCCACAACGCCCAGCTATTTTTTGGTTGCAGCCGTCATTGTTGTTTGGCGGGCCCAGGCTGGATTCAACCCCACCACCTTAGGTGTATGTGGCTGGCGCCTTAGCCACTTGAGCCACAGGTGCCGAGCCTCTATTTTATTTTTAGACTTAACCTTTATGTATTGGATATGATGCTGTTTTTCCAAGTATATTGGGCTATACAATTTTCTATTAAATTTAAGTAAAAGATTACATTAAATTAATTAAGTCAATGATTAAGTTTAAAGAGTGAGTAATAGGGTAGGTAGAGCAGAGTTAGAACAAATTGTGAAGATGATACACAAAAGACTGAAGTTTGGGAAACACTGGTTGATACCATTATTTCCCAAAATGTTTACTGTAGAACACTAATCCTAAGAACAGTATTTGAACAGATGGACCCCTAGAGTAATGGTCCTTCATACCACATTTCATTTTTTCTCATTCTTTGTTGACTAAGCATCTTTCTGACCATTGTATATCCAGAGAAGATATTATGAGGCAATATTTTATGTTTTATTTTTTCTCCCTAGAAGATATAGTAACCAACATTATTATATGGGAACAGGATTTCTTTTCTTTTTTTTTTTTTTTTTGAGACAGAGCCTCAAGCTGTCCCCCTGGGCAGAGTGCCGTGGCATTACAGCTCACAGCAACCTCCAACCCCTGGGCTCAAGCGAGTCTCCTCCTCAGCCTCCCAAGTAGCTGGGACCACAGGCGCCTGCCACAACGCCCAGCTATTTTTTGTTGTTGTTGTTGCAGCCGTCATTGTTGTTTGGCGGGTCCG
>NW_003859616.1:0-1047 GCF_000181295.1 Otolemur garnettii | reverse complement strand
CAGCAACCTCCAACTCCTGGGCTCAAGTGAATCTCCTGCCTCAGACTCCCAAGTAGCTGGGACCACAGGCACCCGCCACAATGCCTGGCTATTTTCTTGGTTACAGCCGCCATTGTTGTTTGGCGGGTCTGGGCTGGATTTGAACCCGCCACCTTAGGTGTATGTGGCTGGCGCCTTAGCCACTTGAGCCATAGGCGCTGAGCCGATATGTATATATATTATGCTTTCTATATATATACAGAGAGGAAGGTAGATAAATTTTCCTTTTGTTCTACTTAACACCACACTTACCACGGGCAAATGATGAAACCACTTAAACCTGATAATTCATCTATAAAATAGGATTTTAAAGAAAGTGTCCCTACCACATAAAATTGTTAAAATAATTTAGTGGGAAAATGCATGTTAAGTTCTTAATATAAGCCTGCCGCCTGTAGCTCAAGCAGCTAAGGCACCAGCCACATACACCAGAGCTGACGGGTTCAAATCCAGCCTGGGCCTGCCAAACAACAATGACAACCATGGAGGCATAGGTTCCCAGAACAGCACTGCAGCTGGTTGTTCTGGCAAAAGCCACCTTCTGGCAGGCAGATCAAATTGCATAACCCTTTACATCATGTATGGACTCAAATGTACAGGGTGAAGCTGATTCTTACCAACAAGCCCCACCTGCTGACTCAGAGATTAAACTGGGCCTGCCAGTACAATTTGCAGTACAAAGAAGACCACAGGGCTGGGGAAACAGAAAGGATGTCAAAAGACCTCTATCCTCCCTGGTCAGACAGACACAGAATCTGTCCCACTGGTACAGCCTACAACTAGCAACAGAGAAAACCACCACATTAAGGATATCTACAACCAGGACACCAGCCAGAGCCTAGATTTCCATCAAAACACCCACAAACAAAACCAAAGTTTCCTACCCAACATATGCTACGAACCCAGCTGTGCAAGTGGGGGGTGGGTGAAAGCCCCATCTAAACAAAAGAAAATCTAAATAATGAAAAAACAAACACCACATGGACTCACTATGAAATTGGAACTAAC
>NW_003859615.1:0-1047 GCF_000181295.1 Otolemur garnettii | reverse complement strand
GGACAGCTTGAGGCTCTGTCTCAAAAAAAAAAAAAAAAAAAAAAAGATGAGATATCACTTAATGTAATACACTGCAGGTGTTAAAAAGAATCAAGCTAATGTTACAGCTCTTTTAGAATTTGCAGTTTTTCTAGTCTCCACCAGAAACACCTGCCCTATGCAAAAATAAAATAAATCAGGCTAATTTATATGCACTACTTTGGAACAATTGCCAAGATATGTTGCTAAATAGAAAAAAATAATAAAGACATACCTAGTGCCACAAAAAATGCTGTGAAAGGCTCGGTGCCTGTGGCTCAAGCGGGTAAGGCGCCAGCCATGTACACCTGAGCTGGTCAGTTCGAACACCTGAGCTGGTCAGTTCGAACCCAGCCCAGGCCCGCCAAACAACAATGACGGCTGCAACCAAAAAATAGCCGGGCGTTGTGGCAGGCACCTGTGGTCCCAGCTCCTTGGGAGGTAGAGGCAGGAGACTCGCTTGAGCCCAGAGTTGGAGGTTGCTGTGAGCTGTGATGCCACAGCACTCTACCCAGGGTGACAGCTTGAGGCTATGTCTCAAAAAAAAAAAAAAATGCACTCTACCCAGGGGGATAGCTTGAGGCTCCGTCTCAAAAAAAAAAAAAAAATATCTTTTTTGTTGTTTTGTTTGTGAGACAGAGTCTCAAGCTGTTGCTCTGGGTAGAGTGCCATGGTGTCATAGTGCACAGCAACCTCCAACTCTTGGGCTCAAGCGATCCTCTTGTCTCAGTTTTTCTATTTTAGTAGAGACAGTGGTCTCAATTTTGCTCAGGCTGGTCACAATCCATCGGCCTCTGCCTCCCAGAGTGCTAGAATTACAGGCGTGAGCACCTCACCCGGCCTTTTAAAAATATCGCCAGCCACATACATCAAGGGTGGTGGGTTCGAACCTTGCCCAGGCCTGCTAAACAATAATGACAGCTGCAACAAAAATTAGCCAGGCATTGTGGCAGGCATCTGTAGTCCCAGCTACTTGGGAGGCTGAGGCAAGAGAATCACTTAAGCCCAAGAGTTTGAGGTTGCTGTGAG
>NW_003859614.1:0-1047 GCF_000181295.1 Otolemur garnettii | reverse complement strand
AAAGTTTAATCTGTTTATTTTAAAGTAATTACTAATGAAAAAGAACTTAAATGATTGCTGTTTTGTAAATTGTTCTGCATGTCTTGTAGCTTTTTGTCCCTCCTTTTCTGTCTTATTGCCTTGATTTGTGGATTTTTTTATAGTGATTCCCCCCCCCTTCTCACTTTGGTTTGTGTATTCTGTGTATGTTTTAAGTAATTGCTATGGTAATTAAAAAGAAGATATCTTAAAATTATAGCATTTTATTTTGAAGTTAATACCAACTTAACTTCAACCATATAAACTACTTTAATGTTCCACCCCTACTCTGTGTGATATTATGAATTGCATCTTTATATATTGTATACCCAGTAACATAGTCCTAGTTTTTTTTTTTTTTTTTTTTGTGTTAGAGCCTCAAGCTGTCCCCCTGGGTAGAGTGCCGTGGCATTACAGCTCACAGCAACCTCCAACTCCTGGGCTCCAGAGAGTCTCCTGCCTCTGCCTCCCAAGTAGCTGGGACCACAGGCGCCCGCCACAACGCCCGGCTACTTTTTTTTTTTTTTTTTGGTTGCAGCCGTCATTGTTGTTTGGCGGGTCCGGGCTGGGGATTCGAACCCGTCACCTTAGGTGTATGTGGCTGGCACCTTAGCCGGTTGAGCTATAGGCGCCGAGCCTTTTTTTTCTTTTAGTACTTTACATGTGCTATTTATTCTACTGTTTCTGGCCTTCAGTTTCTGATGAAAACTCAACCTAACATCACTGATGCTCCCTTGTGTGTGATCCTACCACGTACGTCTTGGTACATTCAAGATCCTTAGTCTTTTTGGCAGTTTGATCATGTTTCTTGGTGTGGATGTCTTTTAAATCTTTCCTATTTCAAGCTTATTGAACATCTTGGATTTGTAGCTTCAGGTATTTCATCAAAGTTGAAAAGTTTTTATCTACTATTTTTTCAAATATTCTCCCCCCATTCTTCCTTCTAGAAATCCCATAATATGTATATTGATCTCCTTGTTTTCCACAGGTCCTTTAGGCTTGGTTCATTTTTCTTAATTCTTTTTGATT
>NW_003859613.1:0-1047 GCF_000181295.1 Otolemur garnettii | reverse complement strand
TAAAAGCATTAGTTTAAATTCTGTGTTATTTCTGTGACACATGCATACTTTTATTGCTGTAAAGACTATGTTACATTATATAACATAGTAGATATTATATGTATATCACCCTATTATATATATAATATCCAGCTCAGGAGGCTGTGCTTTTGTTTTCCGAGCTCTAAAACTGTGCTTGACAAATGCTAGTTATAAATGCATACCTGTTTAATGGAAATGATCTGATCCAATCAATAGGGAAATTTTATTATCAATTTTGAGTTTGCCAATTTTTTCTTTCATCATTTTCAGATTTTCCCCCCTCTACTCTAGGTATGAATCTGGAACTGTTATAATGGGGGGAAGGAAGCAATGCTATTGTAAAGGAAACACAATTAAAATAGATTAGATACACATATATGTCTTGGCTACCTAGAAGGATATAGACTTTTTTTTGTGGGTCATTAGAATTTTAAGTGTCAAAAGTCTAAGCCAGAAAAATAGAGGTATGGGGCAGCCCTATTGTAGGTTCCCTACAGGGAAGACCAAGTGACGAATTGCCCTTTAATGGCATACAAGAGAAAAGCCTAGATGTTAGGGTGAACATGGAAGTGAGAGAACATGTCTCCAAGAAGAAAATGCTAGAAACTGTGAAGACTTAAGCAGACAGAGGAATGCAGAGGTACAGTAATGCAGCATGGAGTAGTTCATATTGATATTATTTTAGGAAAAATCCCTTTGAAATAGCTGATTTTGGAGGGTTAAGGGAGAACATGGACTTATAGTAAGAAAGGTAAAATGTCATTTCTCAGTTTTTTTCTTATAATAATGAAGATCATTTGTAGGTTTCAGCATAAAATCTTTGTTATCTATACTCTATTATGCAAGAAACACCCGAGTCTTCATTGTGATACTTCCCTAAATCAGTACATTGTTCATCTGCTTGTCTTTTTGGTAATAGTTGATGCTGTCAACTCTCTCAGGTTAGTACGGGTATATAGTTTTGAGGTGGTAGACATCTATTCCTTTCTTATTTATAGTAATTGAACTTGTTAAAAAATTGTGACT
>NW_003859612.1:0-1047 GCF_000181295.1 Otolemur garnettii | reverse complement strand
AGTTCAGTCCTCTTCTCCCCATGTGGTCAATGAGCTCTTTACTCTGCTTTAATTTCAGTGACTGCATTTTTCTTTCCTGCAAGTTCTCTTTTGCTAGAAGGGGGATTCCTGGATCAAATGGAAGGTCTACTTTCTGTTTTTTTGGGTATCCATGCTGAGTTGTCATATACAACTATAGGTTCTCTAAGTACCTTTTAGAAAGGATTATCCTCCTGATTTTTATCCACCAACATTATACATCATCATAAGAAATGACAAAATTGAACCCAAGGTTGGCTCAGCGCCCATAGCACAGTGGTTATGGTGCCACCACATATGCTGAAGGTGGCGCGTTCAAACCTGGCCTGGGCCAGCTAAACAACTGCAACAACAGCAACAACAACAAATACCCAGGTGTTGTGGTGGGTGCCTGTAGTCCCAGGTACTGAGGAAGCTAAGGCAAGAGAATCACTTAAACCCAAGAGTTCGAGGTTGCTGTGAGCTGTGAGCTGTGACACCGCAGCACTCTATGAGAGTGACATAGTGAGACTCTGTCTCAAAAAAAAAAAAAAAAAAGAAAAAAATTAACCCAAACAAACATTGTTTCACATGCCTAGAAATTAAAGGGAATCCCCGGGAGGCCAAACCATTTGGAACTGAACAGCAGAGCTGATGCTGCAGCAATCTGGGGAAGCCCGAGTTTGTTGTTGCTGATAAATAAGAGGTTTGGATTTTGAAGCTCATCTGAAAAACGGAGATGAGGTCTTGGGCCTTTGTGTGCCAGGCAGTTGAAACTAGGACAATTGAAAAAATCCTGGGCACCCAAAAGGCTAGACATTTGGAGACATGGTTAGATAGAAGCTCACCCACTTAGTATAAGTGAAACGTATCTGTCTCCTCCTGAGTTCCAGGTGGGTGGTAAATTTCCCCTTGAGAGTCCATAACAGTATTCATTCATAATATACTCTTTGAACAAGTTTGAAGCTCTAATTTATATTACTTGCATGGTCTCAGGGGTCTCTAAACTGAAAAACAAACATAGCACTGGTTTCAGGAAAGTGGTAGCCT
>NW_003859611.1:0-1047 GCF_000181295.1 Otolemur garnettii | reverse complement strand
CTCACAGCAACCTCAAACTCTTGGGCTTAAGTGATTCTCTTGCCTCAGCCTCCCAAGTAGCTGGGACTACAGATGCCTGCCACAATGCCTGGCTAATTTTTGTTGCAGCTGTCATTATTGTTTAGCAGGCCTGGGCAAGGTTCGAACCCACCACCCTTGATGTATGTGGCTGGCGATATTTTTAAAAGGCCGGGTGAGGTGCTCACGCCTGTAATTCTAGCACTCTGGGAGGCAGAGGCCGATGGATTGTGACCAGCCTGAGCAAAATTGAGACCACTGTCTCTACTAAAATAGAAAAACTGAGACAAGAGGATCGCTTGAGCCCAAGAGTTGGAGGTTGCTGTGCACTATGACACCATGGCACTCTACCCAGAGCAACAGCTTGAGACTCTGTCTCACAAACAAAACAACAAAAAAGATATTTTTTTTTTTTTTTTGAGACGGAGCCTCAAGCTATCCCCCTGGGTAGAGTGCATTTTTTTTTTTTTTTGAGACATAGCCTCAAGCTGTCACCCTGGGTAGAGTGCTGTGGCATCACAGCTCACAGCAACCTCCAACTCTGGGCTCAAGCGAGTCTCCTGCCTCTACCTCCCAAGGAGCTGGGACCACAGGTGCCTGCCACAACGCCCGGCTATTTTTTGGTTGCAGCCGTCATTGTTGTTTGGCGGGCCTGGGCTGGGTTCGAACTGACCAGCTCAGGTGTTCGAACTGACCAGCTCAGGTGTACATGGCTGGCGCCTTACCCGCTTGAGCCACAGGCACCGAGCCTTTCACAGCATTTTTTGTGGCACTAGGTATGTCTTTATTATTTTTTTCTATTTAGCAACATATCTTGGCAATTGTTCCAAAGTAGTGCATATAAATTAGCCTGATTTATTTTATTTTTGCATAGGGCAGGTGTTTCTGGTGGAGACTAGAAAAACTGCAAATTCTAAAAGAGCTGTAACATTAGCTTGATTCTTTTTAACACCTGCAGTGTATTACATTAAGTGATATCTCATCTTTTTTTTTTTTTTTTTTTTTTTGAGACAGAGCCTCAAGCTGTCC
>NW_003859610.1:0-1047 GCF_000181295.1 Otolemur garnettii | reverse complement strand
GTTAGTTCCAATTTCATAGTGAGTCCATGTGGTGTTTGTTTTTTCATTATTTAGATTTTCTTTTGTTTAGATGGGGCTTTCACCCACCCCCCACTTGCACAGCTGGGTTCGTAGCATATGTTGGGTAGGAAACTTTGGTTTTGTTTGTGGGTGTTTTGATGGAAATCTAGGCTCTGGCTGGTGTCCTGGTTGTAGATATCCTTAATGTGGTGGTTTTCTCTGTTGCTAGTTGTAGGCTGTACCAGTGGGACAGATTCTGTGTCTGTCTGACCAGGGAGGATAGAGGTCTTTTGACATCCTTTCTGTTTCCCCAGCCCTGTGGTCTTCTTTGTACTGCAAATTGTACTGGCAGGCCCAGTTTAATCTCTGAGTCAGCAGGTGGGGCTTGTTGGTAAGAATCAGCTTCACCCTGTACATTTGAGTCCATACATGATGTAAAGGGTTATGCAATTTGATCTGCCTGCCAGAAGGTGGCTTTTGCCAGAACAACCAGCTGCAGTGCTGTTCTGGGAACCTATGCCTCCATGGTTGTCATTGTTGTTTGGCAGGCCCAGGCTGGATTTGAACCCGTCAGCTCTGGTGTATGTGGCTGGTGCCTTAGCTGCTTGAGCTACAGGCGGCAGGCTTATATTAAGAACTTAACATGCATTTTCCCACTAAATTATTTTAACAATTTTATGTGGTAGGGACACTTTCTTTAAAATCCTATTTTATAGATGAATTATCAGGTTTAAGTGGTTTCATCATTTGCCCGTGGTAAGTGTGGTGTTAAGTAGAACAAAAGGAAAATTTATCTACCTTCCTCTCTGTATATATATAGAAAGCATAATATATATACATATCGGCTCAGCGCCTATGGCTCAAGTGGCTAAGGCGCCAGCCACATACACCTAAGGTGGCGGGTTCAAATCCAGCCCAGACCCGCCAAACAACAATGGCGGCTGTAACCAAGAAAATAGCCAGGCATTGTGGCGGGTGCCTGTGGTCCCAGCTACTTGGGAGTCTGAGGCAGGAGATTCACTTGAGCCCAGGAGTTGGAGGTTGCTG
>NW_003859609.1:0-1047 GCF_000181295.1 Otolemur garnettii | reverse complement strand
TTGGTTTTGATTGTCCCAGCCTCTCCCTGCCTATTTCTATGGTACCTGTTGCACTTGTTCTCATCTATCTCACTTTACTTTTTTTTTTTTTTTTTTGAGATAGAGCCTCAAGCTGTCCCCCTGGGTAGAGTGCTGTGGCATCACAGCGCAACAGCTCACAGCAACCTCCAACTCCTGGGCTCAAGCAAGTCTCCTGCCTCAGCCTCCAAAGTAGCTGGGACCACAGGCGCCTGCCACAACGCCCAGCTATTTTTTTTTTGGTTGTAGCCGTCATTGTTGTTTTGGTGGAGCCGGGCTGGATTCGAACCCGCCACCTTAGGTGTATGTGGCTGGTGCCTTAGCCACTTGAGCCATAGGCGCTGAGCCTCATCTCACTTTTAAAAACTGTCTATATGGCTTTAGTGACATTTGGTGTCATTTCGAGAATTTACAGCTTGAGCTTTATGATCAAGTGTATGTTGAAAAGGTTTGATCCTCTGGCAAGAAGATGGTCCTTCTGGATGAATTTGAAATCATATCCCGAATAGAACGATGATACAATCCAGCTACAGAGACAAGAGTCCTGGCTTCATTATCCCATATCTGGTGAGAAAGCGGTGTCCTACAGAAGAACACCGAATCCTAACCATTAGACCACCAGGGAAGTCACAGTGTCCTACACGGATGGGCTCCAGGGTGTATAGCTTTGCAAAGGCCTTTAAAATGTTTGAGATCTGATGAAAACTTTATTGACTCCAAGTATGAAAAGAAACCCAACATATCAAAGTAAAAAATGGTTAATTAAATGTCTTTGAAGCAGGCTCGGCACCTGTAGCTCAAGTGGCTAAGGTGCCAGCCACATATACCAGAGCTGATGGGTTCAAATCCAGCCCGGGCCTACCAAACAACAATGACAACTACAACCAAAAAATATTGGGCATTGTGGCGCGTGCCCATAGTCCCAGCGACTTGAGAGGCTGAGGCAAGAGAATTGCTTAAGCCCAGGAGTTGGAGGTTGCTGTGAGCTGTGATGCCACAGCACTCTACCCAGGGTGACAGCTTGAGGCT
>NW_003859608.1:0-1047 GCF_000181295.1 Otolemur garnettii | reverse complement strand
AGTTATGAGTACAACTGTATACCGAGTCCTGTGAGTTCCCTTGGTGAATCATGGAACCCAGGGGTGTTTGCAGGGACGTCTGACATAATCACCAAAGACGAAACCACATGAACCATGGCAGATTCTTCCCGACCCTTTACACTCTCAGCATCCCTGAAATTATTGTTAGGTCAACTCTTTTAACGTCTACTTGCTTTCAAAGAAATGTCCAGTTAAAGTAAAAATCAAATGGTTTCCAGGAGATAATTTAAGTCAACTATCTCGTAAGACAACAGCTAAACTATACTGAGCTGATTAATTCATTTAGTTCATCGAGCTGTAATTATTCTTTAATTTGGGCACGATAATCTTGTAGGTGGCCTGCATTTTCTCATTTAATGCTTACCAGAAGTCCATGAGGCATATGACGTTAAAATCATAAGTTTAGAGATAAGGAGATGAAGGCACAGAGAGGGTAAACACTAGGTCAAACATTCCTTATCTAGAAGGTTCTGGAGTTGAGATCTGAAGCACAAGTTGTCAAACGTCAGAATCTTGACACTGAACAGGAAGTCAATTCTTCCTTCTCTTTCAGTTTACCCTCCAATCAGATCCTTATTTACTTACCTTAAACCAATCATGATCCTCCTTATACATTTCTATTTTGGGACAGTTTTTGGCACACACGAAACTTGAGTCTGTCAACCACAAAGGACATGTCTAAGGTGCATAATCACCAACTATCCTCACAGTGGCTGGAGACATGTCTGAATCAGAGAGGAAAATGACCTCTGGTTGTATTAGGAACAAAACTACATCTGTAGGAAAGCTTTTGAAACTTTGCCCTAGAGTTCATCATGTTCTCAATATGCTGTTGCCAGAATCCTTGAGAGCAGAGATTCGATCCTAGATGCACCTGAAACCTTATCACCAGGTAGCTCCAGGCACATAGTGGCTGGTGAGTAAACATGTTTGATGATTCGATCAGATGGAACATGGTCCCCAAGCTTCGGTTTTGCTGGCACAATTCAGACTGCAGGTTTGATCAAATAAGTACATCTACATGAT
>NW_003859607.1:0-1047 GCF_000181295.1 Otolemur garnettii | reverse complement strand
AGCCTCAAGCTGTCACCCTGGGTAGAGTGCTGTGGCATCACAGCTCACAGCAACCTCCAACTCCTGGGCTTAAGCAATTCTCTTGCCTCAGCCTCTCAAGTCGCTGGGACTATGGGCACGCGCCACAATGCCCAATATTTTTTGGTTGTAGTTGTCATTGTTGTTTGGTAGGCCCGGGCTGGATTTGAACCCATCAGCTCTGGTATATGTGGCTGGCACCTTAGCCACTTGAGCTACAGGTGCCGAGCCTGCTTCAAAGACATTTAATTAACCATTTTTTACTTTGATATGTTGGGTTTCTTTTCATACTTGGAGTCAATAAAGTTTTCATCAGATCTCAAACATTTTAAAGGCCTTTGCAAAGCTATACACCCTGGAGCCCATCCGTGTAGGACACTGTGACTTCCCTGGTGGTCTAATGGTTAGGATTCGGTGTTCTTCTGTAGGACACCGCTTTCTCACCAGATATGGGATAATGAAGCCAGGACTCTTGTCTCTGTAGCTGGATTGTATCATCGTTCTATTCGGGATATGATTTCAAATTCATCCAGAAGGACCATCTTCTTGCCAGAGGATCAAACCTTTTCAACATACACTTGATCATAAAGCTCAAGCTGTAAATTCTCGAAATGACACCAAATGTCACTAAAGCCATATAGACAGTTTTTAAAAGTGAGATGAGGCTCAGCGCCTATGGCTCAAGTGGCTAAGGCACCAGCCACATACACCTAAGGTGGCGGGTTCGAATCCAGCCCGGCTCCACCAAAACAACAATGACGGCTACAACCAAAAAAAAAATAGCTGGGCGTTGTGGCAGGCGCCTGTGGTCCCAGCTACTTTGGAGGCTGAGGCAGGAGACTTGCTTGAGCCCAGGAGTTGGAGGTTGCTGTGAGCTGTTGCGCTGTGATGCCACAGCACTCTACCCAGGGGGACAGCTTGAGGCTCTATCTCAAAAAAAAAAAAAAAAAAGTAAAGTGAGATAGATGAGAACAAGTGCAACAGGTACCATAGAAATAGGCAGGGAGAGGCTGGGACAATCAAAACCAA
>NW_003859606.1:0-1048 GCF_000181295.1 Otolemur garnettii | reverse complement strand
AAGGTGCCAGCCACATACACCTAAGGTGGCAGGTTTGAATCCAGCCCAGGTCCGCCAAACAAGAATGACGGCTGCAACCAAAAAAAAAAAAAAAAATAGCCGGGCATTGTGGTGGGCGCCTGTGGTCCCAGCTACTTGAGAGGTGGAGGCAGGAGACTCGCTTGAGCCCAGGAGTTGGAGGTTGCTGTGAGCTGTAATGCCATGGCACTCTACCCAGGGGGACAGCTTGAGGCTGTCTCCAAAAAAAAAAAAAAAAAAAAAAAAAAGATCTCAGAATCCTAAGAACAAAGAGAAGATCACAGCAGTTGGCAAATGGAAGAAAAAACAAGCAGGTTTCATACGAACAATTAAGAATCAGAAATGGCACTGGGTTTCTCAATAGCAAGATGGGAATGAGGAGACAATGAGAAAGTGCCTCTGAAATATGACGGGAAATTATTTCCATCCCAGAATTCTATACCCAGCCAAATGATTATCAGGGGTAAAGATAGGATACATTTTCAGTCAATAAGTTCTCTTTGCATTTTTCCTCAGGAAGATGCTGGAGGGTGTGCTTTGGTAGGAATGAGGAAGTAAACCAAGAAAGAAGAAGAGAAGATACAATAAAGGAAAAGGGGCAGAGGAATCCCCGGGCCAGTGACTGTGTAGTAGAAAGCCACCCCTCCTAACTGAAACAGGATGGAAGACTCCGAGAGACATTTCTTCAGGAAGGTGAAATTGGTAGCATATCCAATGTATTTAAACATACTGAGAGGAGATTTATGTAACTGTAATTATCATACAATTACAAGGGAAAAATTATAGAATACTGTATGGCTCAGTTGTAGACGACATTTACATGGCCTAATAACACAAACCATGACTACTCTTCCAACCAAACTTGTGATGTAATTGTACTTGGAGGAGGTGGAGTTTTTGGTTTCAACCAAACTTGTGATGTAATTATACTTGGAGACGCAAAATGTGCATGTGAATGTTAAGGTGACCAGATTTTAACATTGGTAAAGCAGGACACCATTGGGGGGGGCGGGGCGGCGGGTGGGGTGGG
>NW_003859605.1:0-1048 GCF_000181295.1 Otolemur garnettii | reverse complement strand
CTAATGTGGGGCAGTGATTTTTTTTTTTTTTTTTGGCAGTTTTTGGCCAGGGCTGAGTTTGAACCCACCACCTCCAGCATATGAGGCCAGCACCCTTCTCCTTTGAGCATAGGTGCCACCCCACATTGGATACTTTTTCTTCTATTCTTGACATACTTTGCTAAGAAAAATATGTTCCAGCTCCATTCATGTAAACATGAAAGAGGTAAAGTCTCCATGTTTTTTAGGGCTGCATAATATTCCAAGGTGTACATATACCACAATTTATTGATCTATTCATTGGTTGATGGGCACTTGGGCTTCTTCCATGACTTAGCAATTATGATTGGGCTGCAATCAACATTCTGGTGCAAATATCTTTGTTGTAAAGTAATTCTTGGTCTTCTGGATACATACCTAGTGAAGGAATTGAAGAATCGAATGGCAGATCTATTTTTAGATCCCTAAGTGATCTCTAAACATCTTTCCAAAAGGAACATATTAGTTTGCATTCCCATCAGCAGTGCAGAAGTGTTTCCTTTTCTCCACATCCACACCAACATCTCTGGTTTTGGGATTTTGTGATGTGGGCTAATCTTACTGGGGTTAGATGATATCTCAAAGTGGTTTTTATTTGCATTTCTCTGATGATTAAGGATGATGAGCATTTCTTCATGTGTCTGTATGCCATGTGACTGTTTTCTTCAGAGAAGTTTCTCTTCGAGTCCCTTGCCCACCCTGAGATGGGATCACTTGTTCTTTTCTTGCTAATAAGTTTGAGTTCTCTGTAGATTCTAGTTATTAAACCTTTCTTGGAGACATAACCTGCAAGTATCTTTTCCCATTCTGAGGGCTGTCTGCTTGCTTTACTTACTGTGTTTAAGACTGTGCAGAAGCCTTTTAGTCTGATTGGATCCCAGTAATGTATTTTTGGTGTTGCTTCAATTGCCCTGGGGGTCTTCCTCATAAAATATTTGCCCAGGCTGATTTCTTTAAGTGTTTTCCCTACACTTTCTTCTAGTATTTTTATAGTTTCATGTCTTAAGTTTAAATCTTTAATCTAGTGAGA
>NW_003859604.1:0-1048 GCF_000181295.1 Otolemur garnettii | reverse complement strand
GTCTCCTGCCTCCACCTCCCAAGTAGCTGGGACCACAGGCGCCCGCCACAACGCCCGGCTATTTTTTGGTTGCAGCTGTCATTGTTGTTTGGCAGCCCGGGCTGGGGATTCGAATCCGCCACCTTAGGTGTACGTGGCTGGCGCCTTAGCCGTTTGAGCTATCGGTGCCGAGCCAACACCTGAAACTATTAAACTAGTAAAAGAAAACATTAGGTAAACACCAGGTAACACTGCTCTGGGCAACAATTTTTTTTCTTTTTTTGTGACAAAGTTTCACTTTATTGCCCTAGGAAGAGTGTTGTGGCTTTAGCCCAGCTCACAACCACCTCAAACTCCTGGGTTCAAGTGATCCTGCTGCCTCAGCCTACTGAGTAGCTGGGACTATAGGTATGTACCACCATGCCTGGCTAATTTTTCTTTTCTTTTTTTTTTTTTTCCTTTGAGACAGAGCCTCAAGCTGTTGCCCTGGGTAGAGTGTGGTGGCGTCACAGTTCACAGCAACCTCAAACTCCTGGGCTTAAGCAATTCTCTTGTTGTTTGGCAGGCCTAGGCTGGATCTGAACCCACCAGCTCTGGTGTATGTGTCTGGTGCCTATAGCCGCTTGAGCTACAGGTGCCACCATGGTGAATTTTTCTATTTCTTTTTTTTTTTTTTTTTGGCCAGGGCTGGGTTTGAACCTGCAACCTCCGGCAAATGGGGCAGGTGCCCTACCCTTTTGAGCCACAGGCGCCACCCAATTTTTCTATTTCTAGTAGAGACAGGGTCTCACTTTGCTCAGGCTGGTCTCAAACTCCTGACCTCAAGCAATCCTTCCATCTTGGCCTCCCAGAGTGCTAGGATTACAGGTATGAGCCACTGCACCTGGCCAGGGCAATGATTTTTTTGGCTAAGACCTGAAAAGTGGCTCGGCACCTATAGTCCCAGCTACTTGGGAGGCTGAAGCAGAGACTCACTTGAGCCCAGGAGTTGGAGGTTGCTGTGAGCGTGATGCCATGGCACTCTACCCAGGGGGATAGCTTGAGGCTCCGTCTCAAAAAAATAAATAAA
>NW_003859603.1:0-1048 GCF_000181295.1 Otolemur garnettii | reverse complement strand
CCCACCCCACCCGCCGCCCCGCCCCCCCCAATGGTGTCCTGCTTTACCAATGTTAAAATCTGGTCACCTTAACATTCACATGCACATTTTGCGTCTCCAAGTATAATTACATCACAAGTTTGGTTGAAACCAAAAACTCCACCTCCTCCAAGTACAATTACATCACAAGTTTGGTTGGAAGAGTAGTCATGGTTTGTGTTATTAGGCCATGTAAATGTCGTCTACAACTGAGCCATACAGTATTCTATAATTTTTCCCTTGTAATTGTATGATAATTACAGTTACATAAATCTCCTCTCAGTATGTTTAAATACATTGGATATGCTACCAATTTCACCTTCCTGAAGAAATGTCTCTCGGAGTCTTCCATCCTGTTTCAGTTAGGAGGGGTGGCTTTCTACTACACAGTCACTGGCCCGGGGATTCCTCTGCCCCTTTTCCTTTATTGTATCTTCTCTTCTTCTTTCTTGGTTTACTTCCTCATTCCTACCAAAGCACACCCTCCAGCATCTTCCTGAGGAAAAATGCAAAGAGAACTTATTGACTGAAAATGTATCCTATCTTTACCCCTGATAATCATTTGGCTGGGTATAGAATTCTGGGATGGAAATAATTTCCCGTCATATTTCAGAGGCACTTTCTCATTGTCTCCTCATTCCCATCTTGCTATTGAGAAACCCAGTGCCATTTCTGATTCTTAATTGTTCGTATGAAACCTGCTTGTTTTTTCTTCCATTTGCCAACTGCTGTGATCTTCTCTTTGTTCTTAGGATTCTGAGATCTTTTTTTTTTTTTTTTTTTTTTTTTTGGAGACAGCCTCAAGCTGTCCCCCTGGGTAGAGTGCCATGGCATTACAGCTCACAGCAACCTCCAACTCCTGGGCTCAAGCGAGTCTCCTGCCTCCACCTCTCAAGTAGCTGGGACCACAGGCGCCCACCACAATGCCCGGCTATTTTTTTTTTTTTTTTTGGTTGCAGCCGTCATTCTTGTTTGGCGGACCTGGGCTGGATTCAAACCTGCCACCTTAGGTGTATGTGGCTGGCACCTT
>NW_003859602.1:0-1048 GCF_000181295.1 Otolemur garnettii | reverse complement strand
TTTATTTATTTTTTTGAGACGGAGCCTCAAGCTATCCCCCTGGGTAGAGTGCCATGGCATCACGCTCACAGCAACCTCCAACTCCTGGGCTCAAGTGAGTCTCTGCTTCAGCCTCCCAAGTAGCTGGGACTATAGGTGCCGAGCCACTTTTCAGGTCTTAGCCAAAAAAATCATTGCCCTGGCCAGGTGCAGTGGCTCATACCTGTAATCCTAGCACTCTGGGAGGCCAAGATGGAAGGATTGCTTGAGGTCAGGAGTTTGAGACCAGCCTGAGCAAAGTGAGACCCTGTCTCTACTAGAAATAGAAAAATTGGGTGGCGCCTGTGGCTCAAAAGGGTAGGGCACCTGCCCCATTTGCCGGAGGTTGCAGGTTCAAACCCAGCCCTGGCCAAAAAAAAAAAAAAAAAGAAATAGAAAAATTCACCATGGTGGCACCTGTAGCTCAAGCGGCTATAGGCACCAGACACATACACCAGAGCTGGTGGGTTCAGATCCAGCCTAGGCCTGCCAAACAACAAGAGAATTGCTTAAGCCCAGGAGTTTGAGGTTGCTGTGAACTGTGACGCCACCACACTCTACCCAGGGCAACAGCTTGAGGCTCTGTCTCAAAGGAAAAAAAAAAAAAAGAAAAGAAAAATTAGCCAGGCATGGTGGTACATACCTATAGTCCCAGCTACTCAGTAGGCTGAGGCAGCAGGATCACTTGAACCCAGGAGTTTGAGGTGGTTGTGAGCTGGGCTAAAGCCACAACACTCTTCCTAGGGCAATAAAGTGAAACTTTGTCACAAAAAAAGAAAAAAAATTGTTGCCCAGAGCAGTGTTACCTGGTGTTTACCTAATGTTTTCTTTTACTAGTTTAATAGTTTCAGGTGTTGGCTCGGCACCGATAGCTCAAACGGCTAAGGCGCCAGCCACGTACACCTAAGGTGGCGGATTCGAATCCCCAGCCCGGGCTGCCAAACAACAATGACAGCTGCAACCAAAAAATAGCCGGGCGTTGTGGCGGGCGCCTGTGGTCCCAGCTACTTGGGAGGTGGAGGCAGGAGAC
>NW_003859601.1:0-1048 GCF_000181295.1 Otolemur garnettii | reverse complement strand
CTTGCAATGGACATATACCAGTGGGGACAGAGACCCAAGCTAAGATATCTTTGGAATTTAATGATGAGAGGGTCTTAAACCTTCAGGGAACCTGCTTCCATTCATGTTGTCAGGACTATCAGTAAAGCCAAGGCCTGGAAGGACAGCTCCAGTTTCTTGGTGACTTCTCAGGTCAGGAAGGGAATGAGCATCCTTACCAACCACAAGGCACCCAGAAAGCCCAAGTCAGGAGGTCAGCAGGGCCTCCTAAACTAGGGTCTAGTCCTAAGCTTAGTACTGCCACACTGATCATTTAAGAATTCTGATGTTAGGCACAGTGGCTCACGGCACTCTGGGAGGCCGCCATCTCCTTGGCAGCATTTGTTAAGACTCCATGGTGGGGGAATGGTTACTCTTCTTCAGGGTGAGGAGGCTCAGAGGGTATGTGGCTTCCAGGGCAAAGCAGGCAAGCTTGCCTGATGTTTCAGGCTGTGCCCTGGCAGGCCACACATGGGGGCCAAGAGATTGGGGAGGGGAGAAGGAAGAAGCCGAGCTAGATCCTCATTCTGCAGGGAGTGCCTGAGGGCCAGTGGACTTGGGGCCCCCGTGTCTCTCACTACGAAGGGGACCCTGAGAGGAGTCCAGGCCCTAAGAGAGCACACACTCATTCACCCCTGGGGCCCCTGGAATCAGAAGCTTGATTCAGCTCGGAGAACA
Source organism: Otolemur garnettii (assembly GCF_000181295.1). Lineage (NCBI taxonomy): Eukaryota > Metazoa > Chordata > Mammalia > Primates > Galagidae > Otolemur > Otolemur garnettii. Next base: position 352 of record NW_003859601.1, on the reverse strand, counting down.
AGGAAACCTCTACTGTCACCTGGTCAGAAGCCTTCTCAGGGGTCTACCCAGAATCTGGAAGACAAAGACATCCCACCAGAAGGTCTTAAGCCACCCTACCCCCTGCATCCCTCACACACACACCTCTGACCTTCTGACCTTCTAGTACTTGCCTTTTTTTTTGAGACAGAGCCTCAAGCTGTCCCCCTGGATAGAGTGCTGTGGCATCACAGCTCACAGCAACCTCCAACTCCTGGGCTCAAGCAAGTCTCCTCTGCCTCCCAAGTAGCTGGGACCACAGGCGCCTGCCACAACGCCAGGCTATTTTTTGGTTGCAGCCATCATTGTTGTTTGGCAGGTTTGGGCTGGATTC
>NW_003859600.1:0-1048 GCF_000181295.1 Otolemur garnettii | reverse complement strand
GAATCCAGCCCAAACCTGCCAAACAACAATGATGGCTGCAACCAAAAAATAGCCTGGCGTTGTGGCAGGCGCCTGTGGTCCCAGCTACTTGGGAGGCAGAGGAGACTTGCTTGAGCCCAGGAGTTGGAGGTTGCTGTGAGCTGTGATGCCACAGCACTCTATCCAGGGGGACAGCTTGAGGCTCTGTCTCAAAAAAAAAGGCAAGTACTAGAAGGTCAGAAGGTCAGAGGTGTGTGTGTGAGGGATGCAGGGGGTAGGGTGGCTTAAGACCTTCTGGTGGGATGTCTTTGTCTTCCAGATTCTGGGTAGACCCCTGAGAAGGCTTCTGACCAGGTGACAGTAGAGGTTTCCTTGTTCTCCGAGCTGAATCAAGCTTCTGATTCCAGGGGCCCCAGGGGTGAATGAGTGTGTGCTCTCTTAGGGCCTGGACTCCTCTCAGGGTCCCCTTCGTAGTGAGAGACACGGGGGCCCCAAGTCCACTGGCCCTCAGGCACTCCCTGCAGAATGAGGATCTAGCTCGGCTTCTTCCTTCTCCCCTCCCCAATCTCTTGGCCCCCATGTGTGGCCTGCCAGGGCACAGCCTGAAACATCAGGCAAGCTTGCCTGCTTTGCCCTGGAAGCCACATACCCTCTGAGCCTCCTCACCCTGAAGAAGAGTAACCATTCCCCCACCATGGAGTCTTAACAAATGCTGCCAAGGAGATGGCGGCCTCCCAGAGTGCCGTGAGCCACTGTGCCTAACATCAGAATTCTTAAATGATCAGTGTGGCAGTACTAAGCTTAGGACTAGACCCTAGTTTAGGAGGCCCTGCTGACCTCCTGACTTGGGCTTTCTGGGTGCCTTGTGGTTGGTAAGGATGCTCATTCCCTTCCTGACCTGAGAAGTCACCAAGAAACTGGAGCTGTCCTTCCAGGCCTTGGCTTTACTGATAGTCCTGACAACATGAATGGAAGCAGGTTCCCTGAAGGTTTAAGACCCTCTCATCATTAAATTCCAAAGATATCTTAGCTTGGGTCTCTGTCCCCACTGGTATATGTCCATTGCAAG
>NW_003859599.1:0-1048 GCF_000181295.1 Otolemur garnettii | reverse complement strand
TAGAAGGAATTCACATATGTGCTGCTTTGGAAGATGCTACAGGATACCCTGTATCATGGGACATGCTGTGAAATACGTGTAGCACTTTACTGTGATCCTGTTTTCTTCAAAAGAGTAATAAATATTTTCACATGTATAGAGAACGTTCCAGAAGGAATCACAACAGATGTTCACAATAGTGCACTCTAGGTATTGGGATTAAGTGGCTGTTTGCTTCTTACTTTTGGCCCTTCAGTGAAATCTAGCTGTTTTACAGTGTACAGTTAATAAGTAGAAGAGTTAGGAGATTAGGAAGAATACAGTTTCTGTAGTTGGCAGGCAGCTGGTTCCAGGGCTGTGCACTGGATCTGTCATTTGTGGGCATGCCCACAGCACGTGGAGTTCTGGGATCTGGGGCTGAGCAATAGAGTAGATCCTCCCAGGGCCCGACAGACACTGCTTGTTGGCAGTGCGTGGACCTGGATCTCATGTGGAGGCAGCAGGGACAGGTCTCACCCGAGCCCTCAACCTTAACTCATGACAGGGGGGCCTCAACCCAGCTGTGGAGCAGCTTTTGGCATAGGGGCTGCTCCAGTTCTTGGATCCTGTGGTTTCCAGAGATGCCTTCTTGAGAGGAGGGGATGTGTTGACAGCTTCACAGAAGGGAGGGTGCAAGCAGTGTGGACGACATGTGGATCCACATGACCATGGGCATGGGCAGTGTTGGAGGTGACCCTTTCACAGAAACAAAGGGGGAGATGGCTGCTCCCCAGGGAGATGTCCTAAGCAAGGGGCTCATCACTCAACTAATGCTGCCATGTTGGTGCAGCCGGAGTGGGACAAGCTCTATGGGAAGTTTATCTTAGCCATGAAGGAGGTACACCAGAAGACAAGCTTTAAGAATCTGGTGTTGGAGCGCAAGCTACAGGTGTTGAGGTCTACCATGGAGAAAAGGGAGGTGTAGTTCTGGAGCCTCTGACAAAGCCTTCCTGGTGGCCTCTTACCTGATGTCAGGCTTCTGGAGCTGCCCTGTCCTCTACTCCCTGGACCTGGTTGGGAGGAATCAGAG
>NW_003859598.1:0-1048 GCF_000181295.1 Otolemur garnettii | reverse complement strand
GACATATAAAATTAATCATCACAGAGTCCCCTCATCTCTAAAAGCCTTCTATGAGTAGCTCTTCTGGGAAAAATTCACCCCCTTCAAAGTCATCTTGAATCTATATTCCTTTTTTATCTTTTTTAAATCAATATAATTTAAGTATGCTCGTAAGTTTAACTAACTATAGGTTCAAGTATGCCAGTGATTTTCAACCAGTGTGCTGTGGCATACTCAATGTGCCATGAAAAGTTTTAAAGACCATTAAATTATTTTTGAAAGACATTCAAAGAGTAGTATGTTCATTTTTTTAACCTTTGTTTTTGGACCAACATGATTTAAGTGTGCCACAGAAGTTTATAGGTTCAAGTGTGCCATGAGATTTAAAAAGGTTGAAAAGCACTGCATTAAACTGCATTTACTTATTTTTATCATGATTCAATTACAAATTGTTTTTTGACATGTTGAAATAGAAATTTAAACAATTACTACTTATGTGATGTCAGGAAATTTGTTTAAGTATAATAATGAGATTTTATTTTCTAAAAGTTTTATTTTTTTAAGATACACACAGAAATATATATGGAAAAGATTGTATGGTCTCTAGAATTTGTTTCAGAATAATACAGGAGAGGAGGATATAAGAGAAGAGTACAATGAAGGAAGCTGAGTCATGAGCTCATTGGAGTTCGCTTATATTGGCCGTATGCTTGAAATTACAAGTTTAAAAAAAAAAAGACATTTTTAGACAAAAAATGAGATGTTACCAGCAGCATTAGGCTTTTCTTCAGGCAAATAGAAAATGTTCAAGAATTACAAACAGTACTGGATATTAACAAATTCATTGACTAGAAAGATAATGTGATAATAAAAAAACAAGCATTTTGGGGTAGAAGATGACAAGTATCAGATTTAACAACAGGTATCTGAGCACCTTGAATTCCTGGTCCTAAAAGTCACAGCATTTTAAAACTTCCTTTCAGCTTACAGCTTTATATGAAAACTTAAGTGTACGCAACCAGCAGTTAGAAGAAGAGGTGAAAGATCTAGCAGACAAGAAAGAATCAGT